>NC_046160.1:49288171-49528009 GCF_011064425.1 Rattus rattus
TAATCCCTACACTCCCTGGGGAGTCATGTGAAGAGAGAAAACTCTCAAAGGCCCTCCTAACATAACAGCTCTGAGCACACTCACACGGCATCATAAACATGTGTCAATTAACTGATTAACTGATTAAAATCAAGCAGCAGCTCTTCCCGCTCAAATATATTTCAAACAGATGAAAAAAAGAAGGTTTGAGTACACTCAGAGAAACTACAGGAAATCCCACAGGCCTCCCCAAAGCAAGGACTGAAAAACCTTCACTGCCCTGGCCAAGCTGGCAGAATACAGCTGACTGAGGCAGGGGACTGATAAGAGCAGAGAGTGGGAAGGAGACTCTGGTTTTAGCCCAAGCAGAACTGGAAAGTGGAACTGAGACCCAGGAACAGCTGGGAACTCCAGAACGTTCTTTTCTCACGGTAAAGTACTGTGGAAGACTGTAGAGATTTCTGGAGATCCTTAAAGCTATCTGAGAAAAAGAAACATCGAGCCTTCTAGGCACCGAATCCCCACGCACCCAGGAATCTGCAGGCCAAACAATTCAGACAAATGCTAACTACCAGCTGTACTGACTGAGGGGTGAAGGGAATAAAGCTCAGAGAAGCAAACTAAAATGCCTCCTGAGAGATACAGAAGTCCCAACCCCCAAACCAGGCCCAGGTTTTAAAATGACAAGCTTAACTGTTACCAGTCAAAATTCTCAAAACACCTTAGAAAGAGGAAATCTACGAGAAAGGTACCCAAGTACTAGTGCACCCAAGAACCAGCTGCAACAGAGCGAGACATTTAAATTATCTAAACAAGGGCTGGGCACGGTGGTGCATGCCTTTAATTCCAGCATTCTACAGGCAAAGGCGGGCAGAGCTCTGTAGCCTGGTTTACACAGTGAGTTCCAGGACAGCCCCAAAATAAAATTTAATTAAAGGGACCAAAAAAAAAAAAAAAAAAAAACCAAATTTGAAGGGGTCATATTTTATAGATGTAGACTTGAAAAGGAGTCAAATACATCAAAGCAAAAGAAAGGAGAGGATGGGGGTTGGGTGGGGGGGATAGTGAGTAACGGTGACCAAGCTGACAACCTGGCTTCTGGTTTCAATCCCTGGGGGTCACATAGTGGAAGGAGTGAACCAAGAATCACAAGCTGTCCTCTGACCTCCACACATGCACATCAACACAAATGCCCATACCCAATAAATAAACGTAATTTTTAAAATTGAATTTAAAAATAGCGATCAGGAGGAGACACGTGGGCCAAAGCAAGAGCGTGCCTATAATGGTGCACACTTACAGTCCCAGGACTTCAGACGTACAAGGATCAGGAGTTGAAGGTCATCCTCAGCTAAAGGAAACACAAAATAATGAAGTAATCAACTTGTCTGTACTCCAAGAGACTCTGGCGAGCGAAAGGGACAAAGATTTTTTTTCAGAAGAAGGAAAAAATAGCACCCTCCAAACACATTAATTTTGAAGAATAAAGTAAATCCCACAAAATTTCCCTGGTAAAGAAAACCCAGAACAAAAAGTCATCATACTTTCACTATTCCATGGAGCCAGCCTTCACCTGAATCCCCCAAGTCCTGAGCTGCTTAGCCCTTTCGAGCCTTACCTCCAATGATCAGAACTGTCCTTATGAAAGGGGTCCCGTGCACTGTGCAACCTTCATCAACACAAACTACCTTGTGCTTGTTACAAATCTGTTCAATTCGGCTGCTAAGTTCACAGGACTCTACCATGTTATCTTCTGTGTACATGGAGAGCCAATTTAGGAAACTCTGAAATGTTAATGGCACCTTCTTTTACGGGCGACAGCTCTAATAACTTCCACTTTGCTTTCTCCTATAAATTAGACTGTTCTCCCTCATCCAGCCTCAGCTCTTACTGCCTCCCAAGTCCAGCACTTCAGGGAAAATATTTTCACTAATCTTTCAAATAGTTTCTGTTGATCCCACTACGAGTCATCAAGTACCATCCACATTCCTTCCTATACTTCACTTCCAGTGAGGAAAAAGGAAAGAAAGCTTGCAAACAAGGGATGTACACTCAAATGCCATTGGCAATAGCTTCCTGACTCTCCAAGAATCAAAAAGCGCTTCCCAGGTGTAGCGGACAGCTCAATGGAAGTGCTTGCCCAGCGTGTTTAAGGCCCTGAGTTAGATCGTCAAACAAACAAATGAACTGCCCTCGGTCCATCATACCTAAACAGTCTGAAATGTGAGCCGAGACACCACCCCAGGCCCCTCCCATGCACACACCGGCACAAACACACAAATCCGCATCATCATTTGTAAAGGATATTCCCAAAAAGAATGTGGACTCGATCCCTCTAATGCAAACCAAATTCTGCATCTATCCCTGCAAACAGTGAGACACATGAACATGAACTTATTTGAACGAATCAACTTATCTGATTAAAACCCAAAAACAGGGACTGGAGAGACCGCTCAGCGGTTAAGAGCACTTGATGTTCTGGCAGAGGACCCAAGTTTGGTCCCCATGTAAGAGCTCACAGCCATCTGTAACCCCAGTTCCAAGGGCTCGACACACTCTTTTGGACTTCATAAGCGGATACACATATACAAATGCAGGCAAAACACTCATACATATAGGGTAAAAATTTTAAAAAAAAAAAAAGCTTTTTTAAAAAAAAGGCTGAAGAGTTGGCACAATCGTTAAGAGTCAATACTGTTCCTATCCATGTTCAGTTTCCAGCACCCATATTAGCAGCTCACAACAGGCCCAAGGCTCCAATGCCTTCTTCGGCCTCTATGTGAATGTGCAGATATAAACTCAGACACTTATACATACATACAATTAAAAATAAAAGTAAATCTTTTTTTAAAAAAAAAAGAAAACCAGAAACCCCAAATAAATTAAAAACGTTTAATTTAAATGATCTGAAAACAATGTATATGCTTGTATATGAAACTGGCATTTGTAACATATGATTGAAATGTGCCAAATAATCACGGTTAATGTTTCGATTATATCTAAATATATTTAGGTCTAATTTAATGCCTAATAAATATAATGAGATAATATAAATACCTAAAGATATTTAGTGTACCTATAAGATAGGATTATCACGTTTAACTTTTAATAAAAGGAGACTTTTCGATAATGAAACAAGTTGTTCCTCAGCAGTGATAATTAAATGTTACCATGGTTTACAATTTTAAGGATAGTGGAGATGATATGTCCCAAGTTAGTAATCTAAAAATTACAGGTTCAGACGAAATGAATCCTAGCTGCATAATTAAAAAGTCTCAGCCTGTCACTGGGTCTTGGTAGACAAAGCAAGTGCAAAGATTCTTTTGTTAAAGAATAATAGCAGTTTTCTTATGAAAGCAATTGTAATGGCATGTAAATTTAGACCTATGACAAATAGTTTCCTTCCTCTGGGAGGCCGAATGATGATAAAAACAGATTATAGCTCTGTTAACTCCTTGAGGGTTGTGTTTTTATGAGCAGGAAGCACCAACCTTTCCTGTTTGCTCTTTAAGACAAAGAAAACTTGATCTATAAAGAGAGCTTTAAGAGCGAGTTACAAGAGCACACAACAGCAAGATTATGTGAGTGTTCAGATCAAGCGTTGCTTCCCCTGGGTAAATCCCCAGAGGACTAAGCCGTGACACGGCCACTGCACCACAAAGGCACACAGCCGTTCTCAGCTAAGGCTCAGGACAGCACCAGTCAAAGAACAGCACCACAGTGCCCGGTCAGAGACCTAAAGGAAATAGAGTGGCTTTTGAAGGCTTCAGGTAAGATGTGGTCCTGGAGGCCAGCTCTGGATGATGGATTAGAAGGGCCCTGAGCTGCACACTGCTCTCGTGCCATGTGAGACCTTTCTCCATATGATACAGTGACGTTGTCAGCCCCTTGATTCAAACGTTGCACCCTACAGGAACTGTGAGGAGTACCTTTTCTTTACTGATTATCCAGTCTGTTATACTCTATTAGGGTAACATGAAATGGATTAAGATACACAGTAACAAAAGCAACACATAGCTACTCATCTATTGCTACAATGAGACACCATGACCAAGGCGACTTGTAGAAAAACATAAGAGCCTATGGAGGGCTTACATGGTCAGAGGGTGAACCCATGAGCAAGGATGGGAAGCACTACAGCCGCCACCAGGCAGGCATGGCACTAAAGTAGCAGCTGAGAGTTTACATCCTTATTGGCAAGTAGGAGGCTGAGAGAAAGGGTGTGATAACTGAGAATAGCCAGGGCTTTTAGAACCTCAATGCTCACCCCCCCCAATGACACCCCTCCCCCACAAGACCACACCTCCTAATCCTTACCAAGCAGTTCTACCAGCTAGGGACTCATTTTCACTCAAACCACCATAGGCACTAGTGTGAGGATTAAGGCCTTTGCAGCCAGGACAATTAGCTCACTCCCATGCTGGTACCCTTCGAACCTTGTTTTAAGTCTGTACTCCTCTGGTCTTAACTTCCAAGGTGTGCACGGCCTAGAGGTGAGTCATTAACTATCACTCCCCAGCCACAGCCATCTCTGTCTTCTTTAGAGGAGCCTACACACCTCAGGTGCCTGCAGTCCAGGCAGGTATTGATTTCTATTCCAGGCACTTGGCTAAATGCTTAGAGCAGGAGAGGTGGTCAGTACAGCGGCTGGACGAAGGGTTCTCACGGTTCCTGGAAATGCTTATTCTCCCAACTATACATTATTCAGGGAAAGAATCTCAGTCCAGCCATGCTCCAGCCCACTCTTTGTATATGTAATACATAAAGCTGTGTTGTTTCCTCAAATATCCACACAATTCAAGAACAAAATGAGCAAGTATGCACATGCGCTCCCAGAATTTGGAAGACAGAGGCAAGACAGGCACCATATACTTGATGCTCGCCTGGTCTACATATTGAATTCCAAGTCAGTCATGGTTACCTAACAGAGCCCTGTCTTAAAAAATGGGGGAAGGGGAGCGGAAGAGATGGCTGAGTGGTTAAAGAAACTCGCTGCTCTTGCAGAAGACCCAGATTTCATTCCAGTTCCCCACATGAAGGGTCCAAACCACTTATAGAAAACCTGATGCACTCTTCCGACTTCCTCAGACACCAGACATGCTGCACATGGTGTGCAGGCAAAATACCTACATGCATAAAATAAAAACAAATTACATTTTTAAATAATTTTTTTAAAAAAGTAGGAGCTATATGAGAACAGCCAGGGCTGTTGGAACCTTAAGACTCACCCCCAGTGACACATTGGTCATTGGTTAAATGCACGTGCTATTCTTCCAGAAACCTGGGTTTGATTCCTGGCACCAACATGCTGGCTCTCACCCTCTATAACTCCAGCTCTAAGGGAGCAGACACCCTATTCTGGCTTCCACAGGCTCCTCCACACATGAGGTACACACACACACACACACACACACACACACACACACACACACACACAAACACAAACACAACAAAGTATAAAATCCAAAGAAAGGAAGAAAAAGAGGCCGGCCGGCCAGCCTGCTGTTGTGACACACATCCTCAGTGCCAGCACTTGGGAGGCAATGGCAGGCAGATCTCCTTTGAGTCTGAGTCCAACCACTCTACACAGTAAGTTTAGGTCAGCCAGAGCTACGCAGTGAGACCCTGTCTCAAAATAAACAAGCAGTAGTAGTAGTTCTGGTAAAATCAGACAATAAACTTTAACATATTATTCTGAGAGTAGGACAGTACTATGGACAGTGCCATCCAGAACGTGACTTTTAAGTAAGCGAAGGCCTCAAGCCAACCTCCCTTAAGGCTTCAACCATTCTGCATGAACTTGTGATTTCAAAAATCAAGCGCACTGACATATTTATAAGGCAGAACACCAGGCTGAAGACGTGAAAAGCCCATGAATAATCCAGATATTGCTAAACAGCCATACATTTAGTATAAAGCCAGAATCCCAGTGTACTGCATTGTGATTTCTCGAATGACACAGACTGAAGTGCTTTTGCACATATCTTGGGGTTGTTCTCTACAGGACCATTGTTTTTGCTTAGGGGGCACAAAAACAACGCATTTGACTCCTGTAATGAAATTATATAAAAGGGAAAGGAAAGAGACCCTTGACTTAACCGTTTTCCAGGGTCCATTACTTTGAAGTGGCAACTATGGCCACTAATGAAGTCCCACACCCTTTTTTCTTCCGCAGCAGTTACAAAAAACATAGGTGGGGTTACTGGCACACCAGCCCGTGCTGACTTCTGCATCCAGTAACCAATACCGGGTCCAGCACTGGCAGGATAGAGGAAGCTTAGCTGCCTCTCAATAACTAGTGCTGGATGTTCAGCACAGAAAATAATGGAGACATCGTCCTTTCTGACGTTACTGTTTTAAATGAAGATGGGGTGGGGAGAGAACAGCTTCTTTCAAAGACTTTATGTTAAATCCAATCATTAGTGCCCAGGGAATGAGCATGATCAGTAGTGTAGCTGCCTACCATGCACCAAGCCCTGGGTTCTGTCCCCAAGGCTGAATAACCCAGGGGTGGTGGGGAGTAGCTGCACTCAACGGCTAACTTGGTCTTAATCCCTTTATCAGCACCACTTGAAACACGGGTTCAATCCCATCTCCTGGACAAACTCTATTATCAAGTTCTTCTCCTGCTTAAACAGATATTCCTTCCTTGGCTCCTTTGCAGAGTCCACCTGATTACCTAAACCTTGCAATGTCAGTGGGCCACTGCCCTTCTCCGACGACTTCCACTGACTTACTGATTCATCCGACCACAACTCCACTAACATTCTCTACGCTCTTGGTGCTGTAATGGTACCTCCTGGTAGCCCTCTCCCCTGAAGCTCAATGCTGCTGGTCTTCAAGGCTAGCTAACAACATGCTGGAGAATCTCTTGGCGTCCTGTCTAATACTGAACCTGCTCTGGTCTGTTAATGGCAATTCCATCTTTCCAGGGGACTGGGCCACAACCATGAGCCATCTGCCATTTTCTTCTTTCTCCAGCCCCCCATTTTCAATCCATTAGAAATTATCTTGGTCCCACCCTCAAAACAGGCCCAGAATGTATCTGTTTCTTTAACTATGGCTAGCATTCTACCCCCAAGCTTCTGTTACAGCAGTAACTTTGTAAGTCCCAGCCCCGCCCCCGGTGCTTCTGCGTGCACGTCTTTCTATCACTCTGAGGAGACGACTGGTTTGGAAACAGAAGGGCATCAGAAAAGAAAATCCCTCTCACTCTCTTGATTTCTGTTTCTCAGTGGCTGACAGCCAGGGATTTTGACGTCACGATCCAGACTACTACAGAAGAATTGTGCTCCCCTTTCTCAGAAACTTCACAAACTAGATTGTTACAATGACCTATGCCCCAAGTCCAGTGTCCTTGTGATCTAAGGAAGGATATCTCCAACCAACAAGAGCAGCACCAGGAGCAGGCATAACGGGAGGTACAGCTACTCCTGCTGCTGGTGCTGCTGCTGCTGCTGCTGCTGCTGCTGCTGCTGCTGCTACTCCTCCTCCTCCTCCTCCTCCCCCTCCTCCTCCTCCTCCTCCTCTTCTTCTTCTGAGTGCCCCCCACCATCCCTACTTCTTCAGAACTCTCATCCCTCTCTGGACTTTGACATTTATAACTCTCTCCAGAGTCCTCAGAATTAAACTATCTGCAACTAGCAGAAATCACTGTCTTGCCACACACACACACACACACACACACACACACACACACACACAAGTAAAATAGTCTGCTGCTGTGGATAATCTGAAGCAGCCTCATAGCTCTCACCTGGGATTAAAACAAAAACATGTTTGCACAACATAATGAGTTTTTAAGGAACCCAAAAAGGAACCCAAAACTCTAACTACAGATATCCACCTGCCTCTGCCTCATGAATTCTGGGATTCTAGGCATGTGCCACAACTGTCCGGCAGTCATTATTTTCTTACAAGTAAAAGACTACTGTTTTCACCGTGGAGATGAACTCTTCTTTCCTGAAACACGTTGACTTTACGGCAACCTGTATGTGTCAAAATCCCAATGGCTTGAAAAACTTTGATTATAACACACGGGTTTATAATTCAAAAGTTTCAAATACTTTACCTTTCAGACTTGAAGCTGTGGGGACTTAATTCTAGTTCTGTGGTAACATGTTAAGTGTTTTTCTACAGGCTAAATTATTTTATCTTTGCCACAATTCCATGAGGGAAGAATAAAATATTATCAATTTGCAAATGAAAAGACTGTAAATTTTAAAAAAAAATGCTGCTTGGTTTTAGGGGTAGAGTTGGAAAAGCTGAGTTCCTGAATAAATCCAGGGACATTTTTCTATCAGCTAATGAACTTTTCTTCATTCTATTATAAAATATATCCCAATTTTATTTTTTAATTGCATCTGTTCATTCACTATGTAGGGTGGGTGGGTACACACATGCCACACATGTCACATAACATGTGACAGTCAGATAACTTGCAAGAATCAGGACTCTCCTTCCACCATGAGAGTCCAGGGACCGAGCTCAGGCCTTAGGATCCTCTTAAGACAACATTCATATTTAGACATGTTAAAACAGACATCACTTATGTCTTAAAATGATAGAGATCAGGGCAACTTTTAATATTTCAGGAGAACTCTTCCCAAAGCAAGCAAAGATATAGAGTAGTGATTCTCAAGATAGGAGGTACAACCCTTTTGGGGGTCCAACAACTTTTACGGGGGTCACCTAAGACCATAAGAAAACATAGATATTTATATTCATAAGAGTAGCAAAATTACAGTTATGAAGTAGCAACAAAAATAATGTTATGGTTTGGGATCACCACACCATGAGGAAATGGACTAAAGGGTACAGCATTAGGAAGGGTGGGAACTACTATGTAGAAGAAAAAAACTGTAAAATGGGCAACTTACCAAGGAAAGAAGAAAGCAAAAGAAGTCAGCTAGGCATGGTAAGAAGCAGAAAGATAGCAAGTTCAAGACCAACTAGAGCTAAACAGTGAAGATTCTCAGATTAAGAGAAAGAAAAGAAAACCTAGTAATATTTTTAGATAAATGAACATATATACACACACAAAACAATAACTTCTGTAATTTCTGATTTTAACTTTATATTATTTTTTGAAGTTAAGGCTCATATATATTAAAACATTTTTATTATAAATCAAACCATGCCTATAGTTTAAATTTCTTTTTTTATTGGATATTTATTTACATTTCACTATAGTTTAAATTTAAAAATGTTTATTAATAAGCCATACCACTTCTATAGATATAAAATGGCCACGCAATTCTCTTTTTTGTTTGGGGCTGGAGATATGACAGTCTCCCTATACAGCTAAAGTTGTCCTCATACTTGCGGCCATCCTCCTGCCTCAGCCTCCCAAGTGCTAACTGAAATGAACCATCACCCAGAAGCTGGCAGTGCAAGCTTCTTTTAATGTTTATTCATTTATGTATCTGGGTGTATGAGGGGCACACATCACAACATATCTATAAAGGTGAGAGGAGAATTCAGAGGAGTCCATTTTCTCCTCCCACCATGTGGGCCCAGGAGAGCTAACTCCAGTTGTCACAGTGCCTTCCTTTGCCTCCAGTCAGCACAGCAGGGCAACGCTGAAAGGCCAGAGTACAGGAAGAACATTTTTGGTCATATTTTTCTACTTGATTCTATTTAACAAAATCACCTATCCGAATACTTTTTTTTTTAAATCACATTCTCTTTTGCAGTTAATCACAGAAAATGTGCTATAAACTTTCAAAATGGAGGGCTAGGAGCATAACTCAGTGAAGAAGCATGTGCTCAACAAGGGTACATAAAGGCCCTGGCATTAATTGCTAGGACCAGAAGGAAAAAGTAAACTTCAAAATATTTTAATACATTTACTTCATTTCTTATGATTTCCCATGCGTGACTATAGTTTTTCATTACTTTTAACATTAATATTGATGAAACTATTTCTACTTAAAACGTTTTCAGAGGCTAGGGAGATGACAGCGGTTGAAGGTTCTGACTGCTCTTGCAGAACAGGTTCAAATCCCAGCATCCACCATGGTGACTTCCTTCCACCATGAGGGTCCAAGGACAACCATCTGTAACTGCAGCTCCAGGGGACCCCACTCCCCTTCCAACACTGAGTACTTATGATACACAGACATGTTTACGTATAAACACATACATGTAAATAAACATACTAATGTAAAAATATAACATATTATAGCGTGTGGTGGTGGGTTTCTGTCATCCTGGCACTTAAGAAACTAAGTCAGTGATTTGGAATACAAAAAGCATTAGAGTGACGATTTTTTGAGATCACTTGCAAATGAAGCATCCAGAACTTTAGATACGGAGGATTCTCAAATAACGGTTTTCATGGGAAATCTGAATGGCTGGCACCATAGTTAAATATCTGAAACCTTCCCTGGTTCTTCCTATGAAACCCGGAGACAGTTTTAAACTGCTACCAGTTTGAATTTGAGATATGTGATAATTCTGTTTCATAACTGAAAGCAAAACTTATCCTTTTACCCTTGAAATTTGGGGATTCTGTATAATAGGAACTTATGTATTCAGTTAACCATTTTAATAAACTGCTAAATAATGAAAGAAAAAAGAAGCCAAGGCAGGAAGACTCCAAGTTTTAGGGCAGCCTGGGCTACATAGTGAAGTTCAAGGCCAGGCTAGGCAAGACCTGTCTCAAAATAAACAAAGTAATTAATTTCCCAAACTAATTTTAATTTATATTTGTGTCCTAAAGAGATGAAAGAGACTCACAATACATCTCCCCAAACGTCCTCAATTCAAACATCCCTTCTTTATTCCTAACCCACAAAGATTTTACTCAGTCCTACATTTTATGGTGTCTAAGACCTTGCACATCATTTAATATCCCCCAACTAGATCCTTCATACAGGGCAAAAAAATAGCGTCTGTATGTATCCATTCCCCATGGATTTCAGTAGCATACAAGAGACACAAAAGCTTACTGGCAGGATACAGTCCTCAAGACCGTATGCAGTAAACGAGAAGCAGCCTCGCCAAAGCCTCTGTTCACAGTCCAGTTTGGTTTGCTACTGCATTTCCAGGCTGAGACCCATGTCATCACATTCCGACCAACACTGTTGACTAAAGAAACTTGTCATCTCTAAATACGGGAAGTCCTAAAGCAAGTGGTCTTTGCCTTACCACACACTGACTGGACTTCCTCTTTTCATCTACTCGTCCAGACTGTTTACACACACTACAGTAACCCAAGGTTATGTCAGTACTGGGGCTCCCTCAGTTCAAAGAAAAACCCACCAGGAACCACTACGTGCTCACTGAATTCCCAAGACAAATTCGGGGATGTTCCTCCCAACTTGTTTTAGGGACCCGCTTTCAATCTCTAGACGGGCTGTACTGAGAAATCTCTGGCTAGCTAGATCGCTTGAGGATGCACACAGCTTGGTTGCTAGAACCTCCAAGTTCCTCAGGAAATGCTTCAAACCAACAGCGATGAAGTCTAACACAGGCATGCACCGGCCTTTCCACTGGCAATCCCGGTTCTAACACTTGCAGAAATGACCTCATCTTTAATCCTGCAGCATTGGGGAGAACTTAGGCAGTTACCAGAGCCAGAGCAGAACCTACAGATGATCTTTTTAGTCCTGTCCTAAAAATATACCCCCTAATCCCCAAATTTAACTCTGCTAGCAATCACACCTTTTTTTTTTTATCTTAAAATGTGGAGGAAGAGACAGGAAAGACACAGATGTTTATGTATAACTATATGTATAAAATTCTAGTCTACCTTTACCTTCCATTCACCTCTCGACGTCACATTCACTATATCATAACCTATTTGCAATGTTTAAGAGGAAATGTTTAGATAATAACTTACTGTCCCTTTGTCTAAAACAGCCTAGGGTTTTAAAGGCCTAACCATATTTATAGTCCTGCGAATTTCCAATTAATTAAGCTTTCCTGCATACCTGATTTAAAAAAAAAAATCAAGAAAACACACTTTAGAGGTCAATAGTTTAGGACAGATATTAAATAATCCTAACATATCCCTTTAGGGTCAACTTTTCTTTCTCCTTGCATTCATGACATGCTGTAAACACAGCTAGAAATAATGTATCTTGAGAGCAATATTACTTGATTGGAAAAAATGTTCCTTTTTTTAAAAAAATAAATTGTATATATTGCACATTGCTGTCCACAAATAACCGAAGAAACACAGAAGCGGCCATTGTACATTGTGCTGGGTGAAAGCAGACACTGAAGGATGGAGAATCAGGTAAACAGACGACTGAATCACTGAAGGGGGAGGGGACTCAGGCACAAAACAGAACGTGACGTTCTAAGCAGTCCGTTCATGTTAACAAGAGAAAACAGTTCAGGAACGGATGGGAATTTACAATATAGCAATCTGGTAAGCATGCCTGCCACCAGACAGGTGAACTTCAGTATGAAACTTGACATGTATCTCCAATTACAAGGAGCTGGTTCACCGTGTGCTCTAGAATTTTTCTTCCAAGTGTACCATTTGTGAATATGTTGACTGGATTCCTAAGAACTAGTCAGAAAAAAAAACATACGCCATCAATGCCTATTTCTGGCTTGCCTTCAAAGCTTCGCCATCGTATTCAGACAAACACCAGGGAAAAAAAAAAAAAAGGTAAAATGACCCGTGACCTGGTGTCTCTGCTTGTCAACCACAAGCGGCCTCTCTTGTCCACAGATGTAACCTAAGCTGGCCCAGATGGCCTGGCTCTGCTAATGCAGGGGAAACTGGGTTTGTTTTCAGGGTGGGTGCTGCAAGCACCAGGTGTATTTATAGTCTCCGATGGAATGAGATGACCAAAAGGAAGTTTCTTCCACGCAGTAGACAGCTTGTAGAAAGGTCTAGATTTCCACAGCTTGGTTCCAGCCCAGACTCACAGACTACACCAGCTATGAAAACTTAGTAAAGCTCTTTTTGGTCTTTACCGTTATAAAATTTAGGCAACTCCGCTTGCCACGGATAAATAACAAAACGACAAATGAAAAGGCTGGGGTGTTGAAGGTTTTCAATAAACATCACCTCATCTTCCTGCTGTCCAGCCACAATTACGCTTCAAAAAAATCAAACTGAGCTTTCCACGTTAAAGCAGGGAGAAAAAAAATAAAAAACGACTTGGGTGGAGAATTATATACTGAAGGACTTCACCTAAAATGGAGCTAGAATAAGGGGGGGGGGGAGATAGCATGGGAAAAGCATCAAGTTGCGACCTCACTGCAGGAACATCAACAAAGAGACTTTATGTAAGCACGAAACAAACTTCGGAAGCCGCGGATATCCTGTGAACCTGCTCGATGGCCTCCATTCAAACGACAGCTCTCAGAGCTGAGCCAGAAGCGCGCCATCCACAGGCCGCCTGGTCCATTCCAGGCCACGCTATCAGGCAAACCTGTCCCCTAAGCCAGGGCTGCTCTCCAGCCTCCGAACACTCTCCAGATGGGATGGCCAGCCCAGAGCGTGCGGCTGGAGGGACTGAGATGGGAGCGTGGGGAGGGATGAGAGAGTGGGGAGGATCAGGCGAGTGGGAAGGGACGCGAAAGTGAAGGGCTGCGGAGAGCAGGGCGAGGGGCGAGCGAGCGCCACAATGAAGGACGGGCGGAGACTGCGACAAGCAGGCTCGGGGTCCCGGGCGGGGGCTGCGGGCGAAGCTGGGGCGTGGGAAGCCCGCAAGGGGCGCGGGATGGGGCACAGGCGAATACTCAAACTGGGAGGAGGCCGACAGCCCCCGCAGGTGGCACCGGGCGCGGGCTACTCACGGTGTATAGCAGGTTGAGAGCGCACAGGCAGTTCTTGGAGCACGAGAAGCCCCCGCACACCATCGTGGCGCGTGGGCTAGCGGGCGCCTGCGGGTCGAGGCGTCCTCCGAAGGGCTGGGCGAGTAGCTGCTGGATCCCGGTCTCCTGGGCCTGTAGCCGGGGTTGGGCTCAGGGCTCCGGTTCGGGGTTCAGGCTCGGGGATGCAGTGCCGCGCCCGCAGCGGCTCCCACCCGCTCTGCAACCTGCGGCCGCAGCAGATCCGCCGATCGAGCGCCCCGCCCCGCCGCCCCGTCTCGCCCTGCACTCTGATTGGCCACTGCCAGGGAACAAAGGTAGAGATATGCAAATCAATGCGCTCGCCAGGCCTCGATCCGGGAGAGGCGGGGAACTCTGCGGAGGAGGAGGAGGGGTCCTAGCCTGTCAGGAGGGAACGGAGCCTCCGGCTCCAGAGACTGAGGCCTCGGTGTCCTTTCTTTCCCCCCATCCCCCGCCCCCCATCCTAGGTGAGCAGCAGAGGGCGGGGCTCCACGGTGGCAGGAGAAATGACAACACCTCTCTCCATTCTTGCCCTGTGGCTGACGTGTCACCATTTTGAATGAGATGATAAAACAAATCGAAGCACCTGGCCTCGTTTGAATGAAAGAAGATAAGAAAGAAGGATTTATAGAGAACAAGGGTGGAGGCAATGAAAGGAAAAACAGAAGTGAAAGACTAAAAAGAGCAAATAAAAACCCGTTTCTCTCAACATAGGTAAGAAATGTAACCAGTGATTGTGACAGATTTCAGATTAAGAGGACTTAGTCTACAGAGGTTTGAATGCATATGTGCAAAAGAAATCAAGGACCTTTATTCTTGTAGTGGGGTCCTGGATTTCAGCGGCTGGTTTTTGCATGAGTAAGAGCTAGGAAGCCTTTCAATAGCAGACTCTGTTAATTTATTTACTTTACTTGCTGCATCTTAAATCCTGATTCCTCACCTCTAACAAGAATATTAGAAATATATCGTGCACTTTTTGATAGACCCCCCCCGCATAGAATAAAGTGTTGTATCAGATTCGATCAGTCCAGCTGATGTATTTTAAGGCACTCCCTACTGTGTTCCAACTGTTTTTTTTTTTTTTTTTCTTTTTCCTTTTTTCTTTTTTTTTTTTTTCTTTTTTTTTTTTTTGTAGTTGGGGACCGAACCCAGGGCCTTGTGCTTTCTAGGCAAGCGCTCTTACCACTGAGTTAAATCCCCAACCCCTCTGTGTTCCAACTGTTAAGCCGGTAGTGAAGGCTTGGTTATTTCATAGTATTTTCTACCAATAAAAATTGTACCAATAGATTCTATAAAGAGCTTTTTAAGGGCCTGAAATGTTGGCTCAGCTGTTAAGGGCACTTACTGCTCTTGCAGAGGACCCCAGCACCCAAATGGCACTCACGATGCCTGTAACTCCAGTCCGAGGGGATCCAGTGCCCTCCTCTGACCTCAGTGGACATCAGACTTGTACATGGTACACACGTATACATGAAGGCAAAACACTCATAAAATACTAAACTAGATCTTTTAAAAAGAAAGATTTTCAAATTCACTGTACATTTTGAGCCTAAAAACACATGGTTAGATGAATGTATGTGTCAAAAAAATTTTTGACTTAAACAAGTTACTTAAATACATTCTCTTCAAATACCCCAACCTCTTCATACTTCTTTAAACCTCACCAAACAAACACTCATGGATTTTATGTCTTTTGTAATCCTTCTCAATCTTGCATATATCCCCAGAAACATTTTTTTAAAAATTAGTATGGGAAACAACCCTCCACTCCAAACTATACTACTCTACTTTTCTTTCTAAAAGCCAGATTTTTAAGACCTGTGTAGTGGTACATGTCTTAAATCCCAGTACTCTGGAGGCAGAGGCAAGCAGATCTCTGTGAGTCCCAGGCTAGTCAAAGCTGCATAGGGAGACTGTTTTAAACTACATAAGTGAAAATAAACTAAGCCATTTACAAAGAAGTGTCAACAAGAAAATCCAGCACCAACACCCTATCAAAGGGTAAACAATTTTTTTAGGGCAGAAGTAGCTTCTTCGGTCTCAAGCTTTTCTTTTCTACACACTTCGTTGTATTTTAGACATTCTGAAGGATTTGGATGGGCAAGAGAATTGTATCTAGAAGCCGAGCTTGATAGTACATAGCTATAATCTCAACCCTGGGAAAGCAGAGGCAGGAGCATTTCAAGTCGGAGGCTAGCCTAGACGAAATAACAGAATCTATCTCAAAAAAAAAAAAAGAAGACAAACGTGGAGAGATTGGCTCAGCAGTTAGACTGCATGTGGCTCTTGCAGAAGACAGGATCGACTCCCACAACTCCAGGGGAATCTATCGCTGTTGGACCCCAAATGGAGCCCCCCACTCAAGTCTCGGGAGAGACGCGCACCCAGTAGGACACAGAGACCGACCTGCTGCAATCACATGAGGAAGTTTTATTGTAAGCAAGATGATATGAGAGCTCAGGCCAGCATGCTGGGGTCGAGACTCATACACCACACAGGGAGTAGAGGAGTTCGACCACGACCTGAATTTTCACAGAGCTTATAAAGGAAAAAACCACAAACCAGGGGGAGCAAGAGGGAGGGAGGAGGGAAATTCCAAGACCATAAACAGCCCATACAGCTAGATCATATGCTAGTCATGTGCAACACCAGGCAACACACCTAGGGCTTTTGTGACATTCTACAGGGTCATTAGAGCATTGTGGCCGGAGGCTATGGGTCATTGTGGCTGTTCCAGGGAGCTTTTCATGGAAGAATGTTCCGGGGACCATTGTACAGGAAGGGGGGGGGAAAAAGTTCATGTTCTCGCCGACCCCACTTCTTCTTTTTGGGTAGCTAGGCCCCTACTTCTTCTTTTTTGGGTAACTAGGCGGCTTATTATTAATTTTTAATCCTTCATTCCCCACTTCTTCTTTTTCATCGGCTCTAATCTTAGAGCCATTGTTCATCCCATTGTAACTCTTGGTACTGTTGTCGCAGGACCAGTACCTGAACAGCACTCACTCTTTTCTTTTATAAAAGTCACCAACCTATTGAGTATGCATGGCCCGAATGTAAGTAGAAGCATGAGAATTATAATGGGCCCAACTAAAGTAGAGAGGAGAGTGGTTAACCATGGGGACTTATTAAACCAACTTTTAAACCATCCCTGATGCGCTTCTCTGTCTGCCTTTTGTCTAACCTTTTCTAAGTTTATTTATGGAGTCTTTAATTTCTCCTGAATGGCAGTTCTGAATTCTCTATAAGCCTTGTATTGTAACAGCAGATGGCTTTGTGCTGGCCTTTCCGCACCTAGATAGCCTTAGCCCTAAGTAATTCTCAACTCCTTTTTGTGTCTTACTAAGTCGTTAGCATCAGGATTCCAATCTGGACACTATCTAAACCTGCACACCAAGGTCATGACTAGCTTTCAGAACTTCTAAACTTATATAGATTGTGATCCCTGAGGCACAGTCCCAAGAAGTGTTAGGAGTACTAACGTATGTAGCGTTACATCATTTGTAATGGAAATCAAGCCTATCCCACACCTATCTTGATAAAACCCAGGACAAACATGACTGAATTTCCTCTAGGGTCCCAGCTCAGCCCAACAGCTAGTACACGGCTGGTGAGGGCTGAGAATTGACGGCTGTCAGGGTGGTCAGCAGCACCAGTCCTTTCCAGCGAGGCTCGAGTGTCTGGGCTCAGTGTAGCTGCAACCTCCGACCTGGAACTGATGGGATGTCTCTGGGGTCTCCGGGGCATAGGCTGCTGTCAGCTGTGAGCAGATTTCTTTCTGTATCACCTATAGGTCTTTTAGCCTGGCACACAAATCATTATTACTATGGCACTATGACATGTTGGTTCAGTAACATCATCTATCACAGTCAGGGGGGCTGAGGCCCCATTTAAGATCTCAAAGGGTAAGGCTGAATCTGAAGGGGTATTTCTTGCTCTGAAGAGAGCAAGAGGGAAGGAGGTCACCCAGTCTGTGCCAGTCTCCATGGTCAATTTAATTTGGTCAGGTCTCTTTTTAAAATTTTATTTACTCTACCTGTCCTGAACTTTGAGGTCTGTAAATACAATGTAATTTCCAATTGACCTCTAAATACTTGGCCACACCCTGGCTTACCTTGGCAACGAAAGTAGGGCCGTTGTCTGACCAGATTACCTTGGGCATTCCAAATCTTTGCATTAGGCACACTGATCTTTAGCCAGGAATTCTCTTCTGTTGCCAGGTACTATCTTCCTAGGTTCCCTAACTACTGTGGCCAGTATATGTTCCTCTCCCGTCTTTTATCTCTCTTTAGCTCTCTAACTTCCTCTTCTTTTTGTCTCCTTTCTTCCCTTTCTTGCTCTTTTTTACCTTCTTTCTTTTAACCTTACTTTCTCTGTAATTTACACTAACTCTCAGCAACTTAACTTAACCCTTCAAGTTTTGTATCCTTTCCTTATCTTGGCCAGATTGGGGGGCTTTCCAGCCCCTCAGAGACCCACCTTGAGCCTGGCGGCAGACCTGAGCACTCTCCCTACCTTCAGCGCCTGAAGAGAGCAGGCAGAAGTGAGGGCCTTCTATCCGTGTCTGGAACATTTTTCTGGCCTCTAGTAGGATTCCGTTTTCCTCAGTGGTAAAGAAGACCTGTAACAGCTACTAACAAGCATCTCAAAATGGGATGGTGAGAAAACATAATGGATTCAAGAAGCCTGGTCAGGCCTGCAGGATTTTCTGAAAAGGAAGGGTGATTATTTTTCCAATTATATAGGTCAGCTGGAGGAGAGAGGCCAACACTGCAAAGGGACTAGTTCATCGGGGCCCGGTGGGGGCCATAAGCGCTGGAGGGGCAAGGCAATCGTGAAGTCTCCCTCTGGGCTGCGGCCTCCGGCTCCGCCCCTCGCTGGGCCCTCCACCCCGCCCCTCTCGGTGGGTGCCGGGTCCGGGGTGCAGATGGTCATGCAGAGGGGTAAGGGGAGGCTGTGGCTCTGTCCATGAAGGGTCCTCGATCTCAGGGTAGACTGGGGTGCTGAAGGGCCCGCCGACGGTTGGGTCTGTTTAGTTTAGCTGTCGAACTGCCACTGTCACCCGGGGACCCCACGGTCCAGGGCGAACCCAAGGTGGGGGATTCTGACCAGGTCCTGCCAGACGGTGATATAGGGGATCTGGTCGGGATGTCCTCCTACTTCCTGAAAGATAATGCGCTTTGACAGCCAAAATGAGAGACAGGTTAAAGGTTCTCTGGTGGCCATCCTACCTTAAAGGTCGGCCATTCAGATGAACAAAAAGTCTGCCAGGGTCCCTTTTTAACATCTACTGAAAAATTGTGAGCTCTAGTCCTTATTTCAGTCCAGTGATCCAAAGTCAAAGTCAAAGGAGTCAAGTATTTTCTGTCCCATGTCGAGCCTCGACAACACACACCACACACACGTAACACAAACAAAAAAGACAACAGAAAATAAAACCGACGCCGACCTCGTGGTCCACCAGAGGCACTGAACTGATCGGCAGGTCCCAGACCTTGCCTAACAAATCGGTCGTCAAGGAGTAAAGTCTCCTCTGGACCTACCAGAAGGGGTCCACCAGGCGCCCTGGTCCTCCCCGCCTCCCTCCTGGGGACGCCTCCCAGGGCGAACGGACGGGTGGACACCTGACACGCTCTATCCATCCACCCCGCCTCCTTCCAGGAGGCACGGTCTCCCCTGAGCCAAGAAACCGAAACTGCGATCGCACCAGATTTCCAGACAGAACACAGACACAGCGCTGAGACAAAACAGAGAATCTTACCTCCAAGTGGGTCTTTGACCCTGGGTGGTCAAGGCTGATCCCGGAGCCCAGCCCCCAAAAATGTTGGACCCCAAAGGAGTCCCCACCAAGTCTCGGGAGAGACGCTGCACACCCAGTAGGACACAGAGACCGACCTGCTGCAATCACACGAGGAAGTTTTATTGTAAGCAAGATGATATGAGAGCTCAGGCTAGCATGCTGGGGTCTAGACTCATACACCACACAGGGAGTAGAGGAGTTCACCACGACCTGAATTTTCACAGAGCTTATAAAGGAAAAAAACCACAAACCAGGGGGGGAGCAAGAGGGAGGGAGGAGGGAAACCAAGACCATAAACAGCCCATACAGCTAGATCATATGCAGTCATGTGCAACACCAGGCAACACACCTAGGGCTTTGTGACATTCTACAGGGTCATTAGAGCATCAGGCCGGAGGCTATGGGTCATTGTGGCTGTTCCAGAAAAATTTTCATGCAAGAATGTTCCGGGAACCATTGTACAGCAGGGGAGGGTGAAAGTTCAAGCTCTTACAGACCCTACTTCTTCTTTTTGGGGTAGTTAGGCGGTTTATTATTAATTTTTTAATTCTTCATTCCCCACTTCTTCTTTTTATCGCTCTAATCCTAGAGCCACTGTTTATCCCATTGTAGCTCTTGGTACTGTTGTCGCAGGACCAGTACCTGAACAGCACTCACTCTTTTCTTTTATAAAAGCCACCAGCCTATTGAGTATACATGGCCTTAAAGTAAGTAGAAGCATGAGAATTATAATGGGCCCAACTAAAGTAGAGAGGAGAGTGGTTGACCATGGGGACTTATTAAACCAACTTTTAAACCATCCCTGATGCGCTTTCTCTGTCTGCCTTTTTGTCTAACCTTTTTCTAAGTTTATTCATGGAGTCTTTAATTACTCCTGAATGGCAGTTCTGAATTCTCTATAAGCCTTGTATTGTAACAGCAGATGTCCTTGTGCTGCCCTTTGCAGCACCTAGATAGCCTTAGCCCTAAGTAATTCTCAACTCCTTTTTTTGTGTCTTACTAAGTCGTTAGCATCAGGATTCCAATCTGGACACTATCTAAACCTGCACACCAAGGTCATGACTAGCTTTTCAGAACTTCTAAACTTATATAGATTGTGATCCCTGAGGCACAGTCCCAAGAAGTGTTAGAGTACTAACGCATGTAGCGTTACATCATTTGTAATGGAAATCAAGCCTATCCCACACCTATCTTGATAGAACCCAGGACAAACATGACTGAATTTCCTCTAGGTCCCAGCTCTCAGCCCCAACAGCTAGTACACGGCTGGTGAGGGGCTGAGAATTGACAGCTGTCAGGGGTGGTCAGCAGCACCAGTCCTTTCCAGCAGGCTCGAAAGTGTCTGGGCTCAGTGTAGCTGCAATCTCCGACCTGGAACTGATGGGATGTCTCTGGGGTCTGGGGGCATAGGGCTGCTGTCAGCTGTGAGCAGATTTCTTTCTGTATCACCTGTAGGTCTTTTTTAGCCTGGCACACAAATCATTATTACTATGGCACTATGACATGTTGGTTCAGTAACATCATCTAATACAGTCAGAGGACTTGAGGCCCCATATAAGATCTCAAAGGGTAAGGCTGAATCTGGAAGGGTATTTTTGCTCTGAAGAGAGCAAGAGGGAAGGAGTGTCACCCAGTCTGCGCCAGTCTCCATGGTCAATTTGGTCAGGGTCTCTTTTAGAGTTCTATTTATTTACTCTACCTGTCCTGAACTTTGAGGTCTGTAAATACAATGCAATTTCCAATTGACCTCTAAATACTTGGCCACACCCTGGCTTACCTTGGCAACGAAAGTAGGGCCGTTGTCTGACCAGATTACCTTGGGCATTCCAAATCAGGGGAAGATTTCTTCCAGTATCTTCTTGATGATTGCAGAGGCCGTCTCTCGTTTGGTGAGGAAAGCTTCTATCTGTTCCTGAAAGGTATCTACAAGCACTAGGAAATACTTGATCATATTTTTTCTGGTTTTATCTCAGTGAAGTTCACTTGACTTTTCACTAAACTCTCTAGGTCTCTTTTGCCCTGTTTGCTTGCTAAGCATTCACTACTGACATACCTTATTTTTTTACTGTCTCTCTGGCTAAAAATCTTAAAGTCTATTACATACACTTAACTACTTGGACAAACTTTTTATCTCCTAAATGAATCCATTTCTTTATTTGGCAAATTGATTCTTTTTTTTGTTCTCTGGGGAGTTTAGCTTTCCCCTCAAGTGTGTCATTGTCTTTTTTTTTTTTTTTTTTTTCCGTTTAAGCAATTTGAGCCTTTTCTTCTGTTTTACATTCTAAGTGAGGCCATCCCTTAGTCCAATCCCAGTTCCCAGTGGCTGTCTCTTGCAGGCCTGTAACCAGGATAGGCTCCTGCATAGCCATTTCCCGAGCCACTTTATCTGCTTTGTTACTGCCCCATGTCACTGAATCTCTTCCCTCCTGTTTTCCTGGGCAATGAATAGTACTCACAGTTGTTGGCTTCACCAGGGCATCCAAGAGATGGCAAAGGCATCTGCAGTGCTGATGTGCTGGGAGGGTAGAAGTTCAGCCATCCCAGATGACGTCGTGTTGTCCACCATGGCAGCACCCACTTTATCTCTGATCTTCATTCATGAAAGAACTGTTCCCGTCTGTGACAAAAGGTCCTCGGCTTTCCAGAAGCGGTCAATCAGCCAGTCGCAGAGGTCTTTCCTCCACCCATGGGCTTCTGCCAGTGCTTGACACTCGTGCATGTGGTGGTTCCAGGTGGGACTGGGCAGCAAGGTGACCAGATTGTCCCCACCGGTGGAGAATCTAGTCCATGGCAGCTGACCAGTGGTCCCATCTTTTGGGACACTCTATTCAAAGGCAAACATCAGCCACTCTATCACAGTTTAAGTCCTGGATTGGGTGATAATTGTTAGTGCCCGGCTGGCAGGAGTGATATGTTCCAAGCAGAACAGCGCTAAGCCATTCATCTCCCAGCATCAGGTACTGGTGCACTGAGACAGGTCTTAAGCTCCACATACACAGTCTGTGGCCTCACCCAGCCATTTCAGCCCACGCAAGCCATTTTGGGGAGCAATTTTCTCATGAGCAAGGGATAGGGGCAGTCAGGGATGACTATGAACTAGTGGGTTACCCGGCCCACGCCAAGGTCCACTGTTCTTCGGGCAGTCCATAAGTATTGTTCGTTGCCAGTAGCCCCTTGCACTCAAGGTCTTTGGATATTGGCCCACTGGGGGGCATAGGAGCACAGAGCATTGGGTCCCTGTATCCACACTTCCCTTCTATCTCTGTACATAGCCAGCACTCTAGGACCAAGAAGCTCTCCAGTGGCCCCTCTTGTTCTTTCTTGGGCAGTCCCTGACCCAGTGTCCTTTTTTTCTTTGCATTAGGCACAATTGATCTTTAGCCAGGAATTCTCTTCTGTTGCCAGGTACTGTCTTCCTAGGTTCCAACTACTGTGGCCAGTATATGTTCCTTTTCTCGTTTTTTCTCTCTTTAGCTCTCTAACTTCCGCTTCTTTTGTCTCTTTTCTTCCCTAGCTTCCTGCTCTTTTACCTTTCTTTCTTTTTTTAACCTTACTTTCTCTGTAACTTACACTAACTCTCAGCAACTTAACTTAACCCTTCAAGTTTCTGTAACATTCTCTTCATATCCTTTTTCCTTATCTTGGCCAGATTGGTGGGGCACTTTCCAACCCCTCAGAGACCCACCCTTGAGCCTGGCGGCAGACCTGGAGCACTCCCTACCTTCAGGCGCCTGAAGAGAGCAGGCAGAAGTGAGGGCCTTCTATCCGTGTCTGGAACATTTTTTTCTGGCCTCTAGTAGGATTCCGTCTTTCCTCAGTGGTAAAGAAGACCTGTAACAGCTACTAACAAGCATCTCAAATGGGATGGTGAGAAACATAATGGATTCAAGAAGCCTGGTCAGGCCTGCAGGATTTTCTGAAAAGGAAGGGTGATTATTTTTCCAATTATATAGGTCAGCTGAGGAGAGAGGCCATACTGCAAAGGGACTAGTTCATCGGGGCCCGTGGTGGGCCATAAGCGCGGAGGGGCAAGGCAATCGTGAAGTCTCCCTCTGGGCTGCGGCCTCTCCTCCAGCGTCCCCGCTTGCTGGGCCCCTCCACCCCTTCCCTCTCGGCAGGTGCCGGGTCCGGGGTGCAGATGGCCGCGCAGAGGGTAAGGGGAGGCTGTGGTTCTGTCCATGAAGGGTCCTCGATCTCAGGGTAGATCTTGGGTGCCGAAGGCCCGGGCCGACGGTTGGGTCTGTTAGGTTTAGCTGCCGAGAACTGCCACTGTCACTCCGGACCCTACGGTCCAGGGCGTAACCCAAGGTGGGGGATTCTGGACCAGGTCCTGCCAGAGAGTGATATAGGGGATCTGGTCGGGATGTCCTCCTACTTCCTGAAAGATAATGGGCTTGACAGCGAAAATGAGAGACAGGTTAAAGGTTCCCTCTGGTGGCCATCCTACCTTAAAGGTCGGCCATTCAGATGAACAAAAAGTCTGCCAGGGTCCCTTTTTAACATCTACTGAAAAATTGTGAGCTCTAGTCCTTACTTCAGTCCAGTGATCCAAAGTCAAAGTCAAAGGAGTCGTTATTTTCTGTCCCATGTCGAGCCTCGAAACACACACCACACACACGAACACAAACAAAAAAAGACAACAGAAAACAAAACCGACGCCGACCTCGTGGTCGACCAGAGGCACTGAAACTGATCGGCAGGTCCCAGACCTTGCCTAACAAATCGGTCGTCAAGGAGTAAAGTCTCCTCTGACCTACCAGAAGGGGTCCACCAGGCGCCCCTGGTCCTCCCCCGTGTCCTCCTCCTGGGGCGTCTCCCAGGGCGAACGGACGGTGGACACCTGACACGTCTATCCTTATCCACCCCGCCCTCCTTCCAGGAGGCGGTCTCCCTGAGCGTCCATAAAACCTAAACTGCTTGATCGCACCAGATTTCCAGACAGAACACAGACACAGCGCTGAGACAAAACAGAGAATCTTACCTCCAAGTGGGTCTAGGACCCCTGGGTGGTCGCCTTGATCCCGGACGAGCCCCAAAAATGTTGGACCCAAATGGAGCCCCCACTCAAGTCTCGGGAGAGACGCGCACCCAGTAGGACACAGAGACCACCTGCTGCAATCACATGAGGAAGTTTTATTGTAAGCAAGATGATATGAGAGCTCAGGCCAGCATGCTGGGGGTCGAGACTCATACACCACACAGGGAGTAGAGGAGTTCGACCACGACCTGAATTTTCACAGAGCTTATAAAGGAAAAAACCACAAACCAGGGGGAGCAAGAGGGAGGGAGGAGGGAAATTCCAAGACCATAAACAGCCCATACAGCTAGATCATATGCTAGTCACGTGCAACACCAGGCAACACACCTAGGGCTTTGTGACATTCTACAGGGTCATTAGAGCATTGTGGCCGGAGGCTATGGGTCATTGTGGCTGTTCCAGAAAACTTTTCATGCAAGAATGTTCCGGGAACCATTGTACAGCAGGGGAGGGTGAAAAGTTCAAGCTCTTACAGACCCCACTTCTTCTTTTGGGGTAGTTAGGCGGCTTATTATTAATTTTTTAATTCTTCATCGCCACTGGCTTCAGTGCACACTGCACTCAAGTGCACATATATTCACATTACCAGAAATAGCATGAATTTAAAAAACAAATCTTTTTAAGTACTAAAAGGAAAGACATCCGATGCCGAGGAGGTGGAGACAGGCAGATAGATTCCTGGGGCTCACCAGCCGGCCAGTGGCCACTCCAGCATATGCAGCAAGCTCTTAGGCCACTAAGACGGTGTCGTAAAGTAGGTGGAAAGTGCCTGATGAACGGTACCTCAGGTTGTCTTCTTGCCTTCTAATGCATGCACACATGGGCTTGAGCACCCGCACACTTACGTGCTCTAGCACATAATCGTGCAGGCACCTTCGCACCTAAGTGCATGTACACACCCAAAAGGAAAACTTGCTTTAAGTCATTGTTTGTCTACTGCTTAAAACTGCTGTCTATCAGAGCAGCCGAGTTCTTTACTGAGATATGGAGGCAGGCTTCATAAAAAGTGTTTTGGTACGAAGGATATGATCCTTTCATGAAGAAATCAATGAACTGAATCCTCATGCCACCCTCAGTAGACTAGGACTGAAGTGATTGCCTCCTGCCCAGTAGATGGAGGAGACTGCTAAATCCACTTCTACCCCCACACCTGCTCTCCTGCCTCCTTCTGCCCCCTTTTCCTTCCTCACTGTCCCCCTCTGCCCCACTTGCTCTTTGTTCTTTCTCTCTGTCCAGCTTTTGTTGTTGTTATTAATTTTTTTATTTTGTTTTCTGAGTCAGAGCTATCTACGTATATGGCCCAAACTAACATCAGACTGTGTCCTCCTGCCTCATCTTCCAGGTGTTGCAAATTCAGACACGGGCTACACCCACCAGCTGTTTGGGATGTGATTCTGTGGCACGGCAAAGACAAATTCTTATGAATCTTTCCAGGTCTTCCAAGAGTCTACATGCCAAGACTGGGTTAAAGGTGTAAGAGGTTAATTGGAGAGGAAAACCTCAGTGTGGGACCCAAGAAAAAAACAGGAGTCTGGGAAGGCTAGACTAGCACCACACAAGTGTGCCTGTGCAAGGGCGGGGAGAAGGAGGAAAGAAGGGGGCAGAAAGGTCAGAAAGAAAGGAAGAAAGTCCGGATGTAACACAAGTTTAAGATCTACAAAGGTAGCTATAGTTGAATACAGTTTAGTGTCTCCCCAAGACCCCATGGACTGAAAAGTATTCCCCATTGTGAGGTATTAAGAAGATGGAAATAGGGCTGGGGATTTAGCTCAGCGGTAGAGCGCTTACCTAGGAAGCGCAAGGCCCTGGGTTCGGACCCCAGCTCCGAAAAAAAAAACAAAAAAAAAAAAAAAAAAAAAAAGAAGATGGAAATATAATCTGACTTCACCTTTGGGAGGTGATTCAGATTAGATAGCATCGTGGGGATGAGACCACCATGTTTGTACCTTAATGGCATTATCAAAAGAGTGAGAAACTTTGGTTGCAGAACATAAAGAACTCAAGATCAGCTGATCAGAAAACTTCCTCTCCTCTAGTTAGCTTCGATAGAGCCAGACTGTGCTATGTACACTACTGGGGAAGAAAAGCCATCCACCATCTTATCCAGCTGTGATCTCTGTGAGCTATGTAAGCAGCCAGCCAGCCAAGGTGGACAGTGTGCCCACTGATACAAAGAGGCCAGACTGTTGCAGAAGAAAACAATGTTTTCTGTGGTATTCGGGCTCTGCTTTCTATAGGAGGGAATATATGGTTAGTGTTATTTATCTGATCAAAAACAAGGCTGTGGAGGTCATGGGCCCTAGAGTGGGAGAGGCGCCGCAACTGTAGTTTCCTTAAATGGACATGACTTCAAATTGCCTCTTCATTGTGTGCGTTTACAGTAGACTGTGCTGCTTTAACCTTGGTCAGAGGACCTGCTTTTTACAGTGTGTGACAGTTGCTGCAAAGACTGATAACTGGTGAAAGACCCGAGAGAAAGTGGCTGTTGGATACTCAGCCCTAAATAGGAAACAGCTGCTTAACCCACGCCTAGGCTCAGGGACTATCACAGAAGAGCAGGCAAAAAGAATGTAAAAGCCAAATGATGGTGGGTTACGGCTGCAAAACACTGTCATCTGGATGTGTCATGGTTGCTGCACTCATAAACTCACGGCAGCTGTTGTGACCTGCACAAGCTGGGGCCTCATCCACATTCCATCATGGAGGGGGGGATGGGCTTTCGAGGTAGCACTGCCCCCTCGGGAGCTGTTGGCAGTTGATGATAGCTGGGGGAGGGGAAATCAAAATATTCAATGGCAAATTGTCTTGATCTGGTAAAAACCTCCACTACTCATGCTCATGCAGACAAGTCTGGGTTAAAGTCAGCTGAAACAAAATAATAATAATAATAATAATAATAATAACAACAACAACAACAACAACAATAAAACTCAGTGGGTCACTATATTAGCAATAAAAGGACATAAAAGTAGAAGGGCAATTTGTTTAAAAAATTGAGGGGTTCATCAGGGGAAAGGGTGGACAAGAGAATATATATATGATAACTTTGGTTTTATATATATATAAAATTATCTTAATATGATATTTTATATATTATTATATATAATTATATAGATATATATAAAATTACCACAATAAACTCTCTTGTTAAAACTCACCCAGTCTGTGGTGTTGTACTACTGACAACAGAAAATGAATGAATACCAAGGTCAACAGAATGTCTTTGGCTAAACTCAGAAGTCCCCACATCTCTGTGAAATAAGTCAGACATCAGCTGAAAAGTCACCTCAGCACTATCTATAATTTCATATGACAGCATGGGATCTGTCTCCTTAGGCTACCCACAGTGGATCTGAAGAGTGCATTTTCCAAAGAAAGAAAGAGTTTATATACGCTATGTTTATATACTGTATATATAGCCACAGTTCAAACCTTCATTCATGTTTGTTGTCATAATTTTATCATGGAAAGAAATCTGTAATCTTGGATTAATCAGGTGTTAATAATCCTTACTTAAAAAGCACTTTATCGTTTTAGCTCAGCATGATCTCAGAAAAATGTAATAATTATTATTTAAGGTTAAGGTAAGCATTTCTTTTGGTTGTGAACCTTGCCTTTAATGGCTGAGCCACCTCTCCATCCTGGTCATGATTTCTTTTTAAAGAGTTCAACATCAGGGTTTAGTTTTGCTCAATACACCCTAAGGAGAGCCAGTGAGATGACTCAGTGATTGAAGGTGCCTGCTCCAGTGATGAGCTGAGTTAGGTACCCCAGGACCACATTACGGAAGGAAACCCAGTTCTAGCAAATTGTCCTTTGATATCCATATGCATACCCATGTATGTACACACACACACACACACACACACACACACACACACACACACACACACACACACACAGTGGTGGTTTGAATATGCTTAGCCCAGGGAGTAGCACTATTTGGAGGTGTGGCCTTGTTGGACATGGCCTTTAAGACCCTTGCCCTAGTTGCCTGGAAGCCAGTCTTCTCTTGTTAGCCTTCAGGGCAAGATGGTGGATGCTCAGCTCCTTCTGCACCATGCTTGCCTGGATGCTGCCATGCTCCTGCCTTGACGATAATGAACTAAGCCTCTGAACCTGTGTAAGCCAGCCCCAATTAAAGCTTGTCCTTATAAGAGTTGCTGTGGTCATGGTGTCTGTTCACAGCAGTAAAATCCTAACTAAGACACACACACATACACACTCACACGTTAATTAATTAATGCTAAGCAAAATGGTTCCCCTAGATAACCACATTCAGCAGTGCTAACTAGACTTGATACTCCAATGCTTTCTAGGCTTCTCAGAAGTCTGAACACAGAACTAGACAAACATAAAATTATTCACATTCCATTTGTAATCGTGCAACATGTCAATGCTATAGTAACGTCAAATTGTTTCATCTAGAATCTGTTGTGCCATGTCTAAGTCCCAGGGTACTATTTCCATAATCTTTACAATATTAATACTATGTAAATTACATGTTTATAGGTTCGATGTTTTAAGTGCAATTGATAGGGTTAAATTATTTCTAATAACAAACCTCATTACAATTCGGAGGCCCATTATTCCCATGATAGTCTCCTAAGCAAACAAAAAAGGTTATCAGAGTTCATTCTGTGATGATTGTCAGACTTTCATATTGAGTGAAACACCAGGGAGGACTTCCTTGCCGAACAGTGGGACACAGAGGATAGTTACCAGAAGTCTCTCTCTTTCTACATCCAGATCTTGTGTAATTTCTCTGTTTTCTTAGCCCACTTTTAAGAGATTTATTATGTGTATTTATGTGTGTATATGTGTACAGTGACTGAAAAAGCCAGAAGAGCATATTGAATTCTCTACAGCTGGAGCTGCAGAAGGTTATGAGCCACACCAGATGTGGGCACTGGGAATCTTATTTACTTATTTATTTAAGTGGACCTTTTATTTTATTGTATGTGTATGAATGTATAAAGTATATTATACTCATGGCACCAGATGTCCTGGAACTGAAGTTATCTACTGATGGCTGTGAGCCACCATGTGGGTGCAGGGAACGAAACCCAGAACTTCCTCTACAAGAGCAGAAAGAGCTCTTAACCACTTAGACATCCTTCCAGTCCACCAGCCTTTTTTTTTTCTATGTTTTGCCAGATTTTAGCAATTTAATGTGACACGTTCCCGTTCCCCATTCTTACAATAATGCTCTAACTCCTTTTGCTACACAACATGGTTCACAATTCATGCCAGAATACTTCGATCCAGAACTTTGTTTTTAAAAATGTTTTCCTTCTAACCACAAATTTAAAGTCAAGACTTCCTCTTCTTCTTCTTCTTCTTCTTCTTCTTCTTCTTCTTCTTCTTCTTCTTCTTCTTCTTCTTCTTCTTCTTCTTCTTCTTCTTCTCTCTCTCTCTCTCTCTCTCTCTCTCTCTCTCTCTCTCTCTCTCTCTCTCTCTCTCTGAGTACTTTTCATCATATGCAGATGGCTCTCCTTATGTCAGTGGAGCTAAGTCCTGGTTGTACTTGCTGTAGATGACGATCTTGCGGTGTAATGTCAGTGTGCACAGCTTGCTCCTGAATTTCTGAGTGAGTGTTTCTAGTGACATGGTAACTTCTGCAGTGTTACATGCAATTCCAGGGATGAATTTGAAAGTCTGGCTTCATGAACAATCAAATCCAGCCCGGTCACTGATCTGGAGCCTTTGATAAGGGAGACAGCTTGAATAACAGGTAAGCGCTTACTCCTTTTAGTCCTCTCCACACCTTCCTTTCCCTCCCTTTCCTATCCATGCTAGCAGTGCACTCGTGAGAGTACTGGTTCAAGTGAGCTGACAGTCTCCTCAATATTCTGCCACACCTAAATAATTTCCTACCAACATACCCTATTTGAATTCTGAGACCTGAATCTGTTTCTATTTATTAATTTATTTACTTGACTTACCAGGAAATTCATTACTAGGAAATGAATCGTGGGCTTCATGCATGCTAGGCAAACGTTCTGTCACTGAATACCATCTCTTGTTCTCTCTCTCTCTCTCTCTCTCTCTCCCTCCCTCCCTCCCTCCTTCCCCCTCCCTCCCCCTCCCCCTACATACATATATCATATATACCTTCCTCCCTTTCTCTCCCTTCCTTACTTCCCTTCCACCCTTCCTCCCCCATCCTTTTTCAGTATTTTGAAACAGGGTCTCAAGATGTTGGCTTGTCTGGAACCTCTTATGTAACTCATGCTAGTCTCTTAGAGATCTTCTTGCCTCTGTCTCAGGAGTACTAGGATTAAAGGCATGTACTACTTGTCCAGATATTTTTCTATTGTTGAAATTGTAGGTTAATGTTTATTAAATTCATTTATCCAATAGCAACTTCAAAAGATACCTGCGCTCTTTAATATAAAAGCTAATAATGCAAGCTTAATTCACATGTAACAGAGAGTAATAATAAATGATTAGGAACTGGGTATGTGGTTCTGTGGTAGAGTCCATACCTAGCATGAACAAAGTCCTAAGTTCAGTCCTCTACACTGCATAAAGCTGGGTCATAGAGCACACCTGTAATTCCAGCCCTCTAGAGGCAGGAGGAGGAGGAGCGAAACTTCAAAGGCAACCTTGACTATGCAATGAGTTGCACTCTCTGCCTTTAAAAAGAAAACTGAGGGGGGAAAACGCAATCAGGTTGATGCTTTTGAGTCTGACTAGAGTGCTGTCCTGTCTGAGAAAGAAGCGAGTGGGGCACTGACTAAGGATGACTAAATATTTTCAAACTTTTGAAGAAAACTTGAAAAAAAACCCACTAAGAAGCATAGTTTAGAAGAGATGTATCTTTTTGCCTGTTATCGCTGAACAGCTTAAGCACTCTAAAAGTAAGGTGGATGTAGTCTGATTTAGCTCCTGGTATGCTGGCAGTCCTCCAAACTAGAAACATCTCAAATATCCATCCACAGCAGAAATCGCTAGTCAAATCCTGGTACATCTACCCAATGAAAATCTACATAGTACCGGAACAAGAAAGCACACCACCTCAATATTTTGGCTGTGTCTTGCAAGGCATAGAATTGAGTAAAAGGAGCCAGAGATACAAAGACATGTAATGTATGAGCTTGTTCATGAAAATTAGAAAGCATCCATATCTAGAGATGAAACTATACACAACAGTGAGAGGTTGATAACCACTAAAGGCCAGAGAATAGTGCATGTTCGTTGGGGAAGGACATTTAGAAACCTCTAAGTCTAGGGAAGGGCTAGAGTTCACTCTTGGGTGATGAGATTGTAGGCTGTCACCTTGCCATTCCTCTAGGAAAGCTGATAGGTATGTGGAGGAGGCAGGTAGGGATTATCTACAGCCTAATGTACCAATAATCTGAGTCTTGGATCATATAAACAATGATATTGGAGGAAAGTAATAAGAAAACCACCTGTGTTTTTCCAGACAGTTTCCTATACTCCCTTTTCTTTAGAACAGTAGCTGTCTACTAGGAAATTTCATAGGTAGATGGCCTTTGGCAAAGTGTTTTTAAATACCACCAAAATGCCAATTTTGTCTTTGTGATATTTTTGGCACAGTCTAACAATCTAGGGCAGAGAAACACTTTTTTTTTTTTTTTTTTTTTTTTTTGGAAATAAAAAGAATATCAGCCCTCAATCATATCCTGTTTACAGAACCTCAAATGTACTAGAACATGTTGTTTATTACTTGCCCAAATGGACTGCTTACCAACAATTTTGAGGCCTTATATAACAACTGAGGAATCAATATTAGCCTCCACCCTGGTTTCACTGAAAGTTTTACGGTCTACCCAGTTTCTAGGTTGGAAATTATCTCTTAGAAGCTGAAAAGGCTTTGTTCTTTATCAGTCCAAAGAAACTGATATTTGATACTATGGGTTTTCGTTGTTGTTGTTGTTGTTTTAGGTTTTTTGCCTTTTCCTTTGGAAAGTCACAAAATCTTGTTTTTGACTGAAAATTCTGGAATTTTTCAGAAATTCTTTACTTTAAGATGTACAAAACCAAGATTGGGTACAAAAGTAAATACCTTAGCGAAAAAGCCAACAGATTATAAATGTTTGCAAGTAAGTGATTGAAAACTACAAAATTTCCAAAGCCCTAAGGAATACAATACATGGGGATTTTGTCAGCTTCTGCTTTCTACTCAGAACACTTACTTTATGTCTGCCTGTTGAAATCCTCAAGTTGAGCTGCCTGCTATAGCAGCTACCCTCCTAGTCTGAACTGTTGTTCCTTTGTGGAGTCTGCATCCTAATCTGATGATCTTATGTCTGTGATGGTTTGTCTATGCTTGCCCCAGGGAGTGGCACTATGAGGAAGTGTGGCCCTGTTGGAGTAGGTGTATCACTGTGGACCCTCACCCTAGCTATCTGGAAGTCAGTATTCTGCTAGCCGCCTTCAGATGAAGATGTAAAACTCTCAGCTCCTCCTGCACCATGCCTGCCTGGATGCTGCCATGCTTCCTGCCTTGATGATAATGAGCTGAATCTCTGAACCTGTAAACCAGCCCCAATTAAATGTTGTCCTTATAAAAGTTGCCTAGGTCATGGTGTCTGTTCACAGCAGTAAAACCCTAACTAAGGCAATGTCTCAGCCTCTCACATACTGGGACTGCAGATATATGCCACCATTTTTGGCTAACAATTATTATTATTGTTATTATTATTATTATTATTATTATTATTACAGTATTGGGGATTAAACCTAGTGCTTTGCATATACACTCTACCACTGAAAGACGTCCCCAGTCACAGCCCCTTTAATTCTGGTCATTAGCTTAGGTTATCTTTCTGCCTTACACGTTGGAGCCACAGTCTCTCTAGGTAACGCTATATAAATTTGGGCAAGTCTCATTATTTATCTCTGTATTACAATGACCTCTAAATTTAACAACTTAACACTGTAATTCTATGATCGCTCTTGATTTTCAGCAACATTTGATTACTTGTTCTACTTCCTATCAATTACGAAGAGGTATTCAAGTGACATCCAGGCTGGTCTGGAAGGTCAAACCTGCTCGACTGGGAACCTTCCCAGTATGAAATCCGTATGTTCTCAAAACCTCTCTGCAAGGCAGGCAAAGGGCAGACAAACAAGGGAATGAGCAATTGCAAATAGTTCTGTCCCTTATTTGGGGAACAGACCTGCAGAGGGCTGGGTCTTTGTAAGAGCTACAGCCTGCTATTGACTTACAAGTTGGGGTAATCATAACACAGAGTGGAGGGGAGAGAAAGGACATTGGAAACTTCCCTTCTCTAGGCAAGGATTGACTGTTTCTAGGAGTAATCCCCAAATGGAGAACAGTGGTAAAAGAATATCACATTTCTTATGGCCAGGGGGCTCTACAGGTATGTGACAGGAATTGAGGAAAACAAGTATAGAATGCTATCACTATACTTTCAAGAAACTGTCAGCATTTAATGAAAATGGAGGGATTTTTCAAAATGGTGTGGCTAACCCTCTCCATATGATCTCTCCATTGAGGTTTTTGGGTTTCCTACACAGGAAACTAAGGCACGAAGGGAAACTGCCAAAACAACAAACAAACAAACAAACAAACAAACACAACATAGACACTGTATCTCGTCTTCTGTTTTCTACTGGGCAAAATAGACAGAGTGAGTCACAGTACAGAAAATTATGAGGGTGTGGGAAGAAAAAGGAACCCTTCACCCAAAGTCTGGGTAAAGCCTTTTCCAACTGAGAATCAAGAATTCCAGCACAATCAATGGTTGTGGTAAGGACTGCCTCCGCGGAAACCATGTCCCTTGAGTACGAAGAACTTTCAAATGAAAATGTTAAAAGGGAAATGATCCATGCCTAAGGCCTGCGCATATGCCACATTCAGTGCGCCCTGACAGCTCTCTCCAGACGCTTCCTGGGAACCACTCAACCAAGATAGTCAGCTTTTGTTTACAATAAAAACAACTTCACTTTCCCCGCAAGTCTTGTGATCTAGGGAATGACCTCATCAACTGGAATCCTTTGAGGTTCACCTCAGCAGCTGCCTTCTGATCTCACACTTATTTCTTAGCAACACTTTAAAGATAGTAACTTCAGCACCTCATATAATCCTATATGGCTGTTAAGACGACGACGTACACTTCTTTGAGAAGCTCACATTCACGTTCTTGAATGCCTTACTCTTTCCTGCGTAATATGAACCCTTGTGTTTAAATCTATGCTAAAACTTGTGTTAATAAACCTGAACTGTACCTTATACTGACATCCTGAAATTCCATTCTGCAGTGAAGTCAAGAATCCAGTTTACCTAAGTGGGGATCTCTGAAAATAACTCCTCAGGCTTCGGCTGTGGTGTGGAGCTGTGCCTCCAGTGGACCCCTACCACCTCTGGCAGTAGGTCAGCCCAAATTCCAAGAGAGAGGAAATAGACCCAACTTCTTTTAAAAAACAAATACAAAAACAAACAACAACAACAAAAAAAACCCCTACTTTTTTATGTATTCATTTTTTTTTAACTTAGTAGGGCTAGAGATCAAACACAGAGCCTTGCGTGTGTAACATAAGCACTTTGCTAACTGAGCCACATCGTAGCCCTCAATTATTTACTTTTGCAGTTTCTAGGGATAGATCACTGGTCTTGTACATGCTAGGCAACCCCCAGCCTTTTCATTGCCTCCTATGCTCTCTCTTTTAGAGACAAGGTCTTGTTACAAAGCCTAGCCTGGCCTTGAACTTGTGGTCTTTCTAGTTCATTCTCCTAAGCACTTCCACTATTTCCTATGAAGTAACCTCTTGCTGGGAGTTATAACAGAGCTTGTGGCCACTATTATTAACTCTGTGGTGACTTTATTCTAGCCGTTCATTGCTACCAATGAACCAGCCCCAAACAAAGTTATAAACACTGAATCAGAAAGAGGCTGGGGTCGGAGAAGCCTGAAGGCCCTCATGGGCTGTAAACAAAATAGCTTCTTAGCTTTATCCTGAAACCTCAGTCAGGAGGGCTAAAATAGTCAGGACATGGTGGCTTTTCATTCATGACTTAATTCTCCTCCTAGCACAGAGATCATGGTAGTTGAGCTTCTTATGTGTGGTCTTGCTTTTTCTATATTGCATGTTCTAAGACATCACTCAATTAATTGTATAACATTTTCCTACTCCAGACCAAATCACACCCAGCATGGAAGGGAAGGATAAAAACCAGGAGGGTGAAAGAACAGGGCACTCAACTTTATCTTTCTGGCTTCCACAACTGCTTATAACACACACACACACACGCACACACACACACACACACACACACACACACACACACACACACGCACCCATACACGCACGCACGCACACATACAACCTTATACTGTAAGGGTCCATGATTGCCTGAAGAATGATACCCTGGACTAAAATCGTTTGTAAAAGCAAAGAGCGCTTTATTCCTCAGAAGTGGAGCCTACTGGGGTCTCCCATTCTAAGATGGAGGCAACCAAGTGAGCTCCCAGGCCTGATTTAAAAGGCATTAGGGGAATTCCCGAGGCAGGGGACCCTTATCTTTGCTCCATCTCTAAGGACATTCCAGAACCATTATAAGGACATAGGGGCTGAAAACTCTTGCTGGAGAGGTCTGGAAACTGTTGTGACCCCATTACCCTTGCTTCTGATGGCAGGGCAGTTTCTGACTAGCCGCCTGAAGCCTGGGTGTTTTGTTTTTTTTTCTAGTAACTGACTTGTCTGGGCTTGCCTGGACCTGCCCAGTTATTAAGTCTAGTTTTCTGAACTGCCAATTGGAAGCCTGTCATGGAGTCAGCCTAGCCTTCTCAATATTTGCAAATTTTCACAAAACATTGAACTATGGAAACACATTTGTAGAACTCCTCTGAGACCTTAAGAGACGTGTTTATACTCTTTGTCTGCTGCCTGTCACCTTCAGCCCTGAGAGGCTATATTCCTCAGATAAGGTTTTCATTTCCTCCCATCTATTCCCTACTCAGGATCAAAAAAAGATCACTTTAAAGTAAAATTCATCCCGATTGCCATTCTAGTTTAAAATCCTCAACAGCATTTGTCGACATAAAAGTTCCTTAATATAATATGCAAAGCTTTTCAAAATTCAAACTCTCTTCCTATTGACCTTCTAGTACTCTTTGATCTAATAGCATTGATATACGTTTAATTATGTGATGTCTTCTAGTCTAATCCTTCCCAACTTCTAGGTCTGTGGTAGGCAGTGTACAATCAGACATGGCAAATCATACTTTAATAGTAAATTGGACCCTGACATTGTACATTTGAAATAGTGCAAATGTTTACTCAAGCACATAAAAAAATTTGCCTGAGCAGCTGTCCTCTACCTGCCAAGCAGCAACCCAAGGAGTTTCTATTTCACCACAGGGTGGAGGGTACCTGGAGAACACACGCATGCTCTTACCCCTCCACTCGGAAGTGGGCTGTGAGGGCCTGGGCGTGTGGCTCAGTAGTAGCACAGTCGTTATCTAGCTTCTGTAAAGCTCTGGTTCAACCCTAAGCACTGGAAGGAATAGAGCCATGCAATTTCAATTTGCTGCACCTTGACTAGAATGAGTCCAGTGGGTAGACTCAGCACAGGGTGGTGATGCAGGAATACAGTCCTGGTACTCAGGAAGCCAGAGCATCCGAGGAGATGGGTAGTTCAAACTAGCCTGCCCAATACGGGAACATTCGAGGCAAGACTGGGCTACATGGTGAGACAAAACAAATGCCACTAAAACCAAAACAAAACAAAAGACAAAAACAAACAAAAAGGACAACAACAAAACTTGGGGGTAAAAAACAAAAAACAAAAAACAAAAAAACCCTTGGCTGGAATAGTGGGTAATGAGCAGTCACCTGGTCACGTCTGTCTGTCACTCAGCCGCACCTGCCATCACCACCCCACCACATGGACTCCCAGGTGCTGTCACTCTCCCACAACCAGTTAAAAATATATACAAAATTCCACGAAGGGAGGTATATTTGCATCCTTACACATTTTGTTCTTTTCTAGTCCCCATCAAACTTTAAGTAGCTAATGAATGTTTGCCGAATAAACACAATATTTAAATATCTAAATTGGCCAATGTGTATTACTAACTCAACCATAATCATCTGAGTAAATTATGAAACGCATTTATATGCAATTCCTCCCCTTCCCTTTGCTTGTTTTGTTTTATTGTGCTGGGATCTACCACTGAGCTATAACCAAAGCAGCAGCAGCAGTGTGTGTGTGTGTGTGTGTGTGTGTGTGTGTGTGTGTTTTGACAGGACCTTGATGTGTAGCTCAAATTGCCCATGAAATCAAGATCTTACCTCATCTAGCACCAAGCGCTAGAGTGTGCCACCCCCTGGCTGCTTGTTTTTACTTTTCTTCCCTGAGAGTGGTATGGGCTTTTAACTCTTTTAAAATTAGTGAAGTTAAGAGGTGCCTGAGCCTTTCAGATTCTGTCACAGCTGCCCAACAGAACTGCTTTGCTGTACTCCAATTCCAGATCCCATTCACTGACTCAGCAGGCCTCAGCCTCTTGAACTCTATACATTTCAAAGGAAGACCCGCTTGAAGCCGGCTCCCTCAGAGTCCTCCACCCAAATAAGTGTGAAGTGTTTTGCATACCTGAAGTCTTGGACCATGCTGTATTTATGGAAGTTGTCTACTGCTCTGGTGAGGGAAGGGATACGAATCTGAACAGCTGTGGTTAACCTACTGGTGCTGGCAGGATACGCAAGTGAGCTCCAGCAAGATGCTGGCTGTCACAGCTAGGATGAACCGCCTGTCGTTTGTCACGTTTTGCAAGAGTTGTCACACGTTATTTCTACGGGAATTATGTGTATTCCATAGGGCTCCACTGGGAGGACACACCTAGAAACTCATCCCTGCTTATTCCAGATCTTTCAGTGTGTGTCTTTTTATTTACGTTTTTTACACATCCTTATTCTTTGAGAACTTCACACCTGTACACAAGGTATTTGATCATCTCTACCTCCACTGCCCTCTTCCAACTCTTCAGCCTTCCCCCGCTAAACTGTGTCCCTCTCCCACTATTATAATTCCATGTTCTAGTTTGTTTTTGTTTGTTTAATATAGGATCTCACCATGGAGTTGTAATTAGCCCGAAACTCACAAAGTAGCCCACCAGGCCTTAAACTCACAGACATATGTATGTTTCAGCTTCCCAGGTGCTGGTGTTAAAGACATGCACCTCCATACCCAACTTCATGTACTTAAAAAGAAGTTCCTACCTCACCGAGTCTAATTAGTTCTGCCTGTGCGAGCATGCTTGCAGGACCATCCACTTGAGTATGAGTAGCCAATCAGGGGCCATACCCCTGAAGAAAACTAATTCTCATTTCCAACAGCTAACAGCTGCTATGAGCCTTAATAAGTTACGAAAGCCAGCTAGAATTGGGGTCTGTGAGCTCTGTCTTATGTACAGCATGGGTGCATGCTGCGATTTTGAATGGCTTGCTTTTGTTCAGGTCTTATTCCAGGCACCTAAAAGCTGCCAAGCATTCGTGAGTGCCGTGGCCCTGTCATGTGTAGAAGACACTGTTTTGCATCAGTCGGCCCTGATGTCTGGATCTTACAGTCTTTCTACTCCCTCTTCCACAGTGTTCTCTGAGGAAGTGTGGTACAGATGTCTCATTTGTAGCTGAGCCCTTCGCTATCACTTACTCTCCAAACGTTGACCGGTAAAGTGTCTCAGCATTGACTTAATATCGTCTACAATCAGAGGCTTCTCTGACGACATCTGAGAGCTGCACTAATCTATGGTTATCATAAGAATTTATTATAGAAATGATCTTATGTCTATTTAGCAAAATAATATTAATAGGTTTTACTGTATAGTCTATGACCTCCCCTGACGTGGGTTCATGGCCGGGTATACAGTACCAAGCAAAAGTGCCATTCTGTGGAGCAGACCTTAAACTCAATCATAAAATGATTGGTTATCCATTCATGTTAATACCACTGTTTCATGAATAGGCATATCTTTTCATTATCTGTCCATGTTTCTAATTATTATCTAAATGGATAAATCTAGAATGAATCTACCTTTTGGTGGTCTAAATCTATTTACTGCATTTTGGTGTGAAGTAATTAGTCAGAGTAGGATGTTTATTTGATTCTGGTCAAGAAAGATAAAATGATGTAGGGATATTTGCTTCGTGTCATTTACTTAGTTCTTTGTCAAATTCACTATACAACTATATGCATATACCTGTATATATGTGTATACATATGCATATATATGATTTATTAGAGTGACTTATAAACTATGGTCCAATAGCAATAATTGTCTACCAGAGGAAAGTTCATGAATCCAGTAGTTTTTCAGTCCCCAAGGCTGGATGTCTCGGTAAATGCTATGAGCTTGAAGTTGGCTCTAATGCCAGTGAGTGAATCAACTTGCCAGTGAGAGGAAAGGGAAGCAGACGGAGAGCAAAACTCCCTTCTTCAATGTCCTTTACATAGGCTGCCACCAGAAGGAGTGGCCCAGATTAAGGGAGGCTTTCCTCATTTCAGAAGATCTGCATTGAAGGTGGGTCTTCTCACGTTAAATGATTTAATTAAGAAAAATCCTCTCAGGGGTACTCAGCTGCTTGGGTTTTAGTTAATTCCAGATATAGTCAAGTTGACAACCAAGAACAGCCATCACACTTGCAATAATATGGTGGTGGTGGTGGTGCTGGTGGTGGTGGTGGTGGTAATGACTGCTCTTAGATCAGGTCTAATTTTCTAACTCTAACTGTCCTTGAACTCATATAGATCAGGCTGGCCTTCTATATATAAAACAATCCTTCTGTCTCAGTCTCCTAAAGTGCTGGGTTTCCTGGTATACACCCCCATGTCCAGAAATATGCCCAGAATTTGTGTTGCTCATTATAGGACAGTGGTAGAGCTTCATAAGAAAAAAAACGGTTTATATATTAATTTATAGTCTTAAACGTGAAGATAGGACCAGAAAGGCAAAATATTTCAAAAAACCAATAATCTCTTTCCTTGCCACATGAGTGGGATGTTGGAAACATCCAATGGAAGCTCTTGAAACTAACAATAGCTCTCCCAGTGCTCCAACTAAATTCTCCTGTATGGACAAACAAAACCAGAACTAAATTCTTACTTCCGCCATTGCATACTGCCAGCAGGTTCCTGTTGATGGAGATGCTGTCGTACAATAGAAGATTCCTAGGGTCATCATCTTACACGGAGGAGCACAGACAACTGGTCCCCACTCTCTTCAATGTCCAGCCACTTCTCACAACACGGGTTCTGAAATGATTATTTTCAGGGTCCGTGTAGTCTTCCAGAGGACCAGGTATAGTGAGCAGTATTCACCCGTACCCAAGCATGGCACATGCCAATGAGGTGAGGCCCTGATGGAACTGTGAGAAGATGTGCAGATGGAGCACACCGTGGTCTCCTCTCACCTCCTACAGCTCACTGTGTGTGTATAAATGTGTGCTGTCAGGTTCCCTGTGTTGACTCTGCTGTTATGTGTTAGGTGTACACCTCTTGTCTAGGTAACCGGTTTCACTAGCTTCTCCCTTATTGAAAGTAAACAATTCTGCAAAAGCAGCACTTGTAACTCAGAAGAAGTTCACCCTGCCCTATCTGCAAAGATGGGCCTTAGGGCTGACTGACAGCCACACTGATTCTGGGAAAGACCAGTGGTCTGATCCAGGTGAATCTCCCAGCCTTGCTTGGAAAGGGTGGGCTTTGAGGTAGACCACCGAAGGAAACCAGCCTGAGAATGTGTGACACAAAGAAGCCAAGGGCAAGAAAGTCATCTAAGTGAAGCTTCTGGATGAATCAACAAACCCTGTCTTCCCTGTGGCTCCACGAGGCAGTAAGGGTCTTCCTAAGGCCCTTGAGCAAGGTGTTCCCCTGTGGGTTGCTGTCTTTATGCAGGTGAGGGCAGGCACAAGATAAGGCAAGGCCTGCGATTGGGCAGTGGAAAAGGAAGGTGGGCTGAGAATTTGGAGAGACAGAGGAAGGAAGATGGAGGAAGAAAAAGATGATCCAGATTCCATGTGGCTTTAAATAGCCCACAGGTAGCTATGAATATCTTATAAAGGATGGATAATTACAGGACAATTTGTCTTATCTAGGTGGGCAGTTTATATCAATATCAATTGGCTCTGAGTTCACTGTGTGGATGTTTTATGGTGTGAGAACTTATATAATTCTAACTGATAAATTATAAGCCTCTAGAGTTTTGATTTTACTGGGTTAAACAGGGATTTGTGATTGCTAACCATAAGGGGCAGATGTCTGGGAATGTGAGTAGAATCTACAGCAAGAGAGTGTGAGATGGGTGGTTGATACATGGGGCTAGCCACGAGGAAGCAGTGAGACCACTGGGGCCAGAGAGTAGCTGGCGCTAGCGTGGGATGGTGCTTTCTTTCTTCTTCTTCTTCTTCTTCTTCTTCTTCTTCTTCTTCTTCTTCTTCTTCTTATTATTATTATTATTATTATTATTATTATTATTATTATTTCACACTGTATTTCCCTAGATGTAAGTTAAAGTTAAGTTAAAGAGCAAATCAGCTGGGGAATATCTGTTGAATGAAATTTTACACAATGGGTTGTCTTGATCTCTAAAACCAAACTATGTGCCTCATATGAGGACAAATACAATTTAAAAAGTGTCTTGCCCTCCCATTTTTAAGCAAATAATATTTACTTTAAATTTATTGTAAACATGTAACTGGAAATACTTTCTTTCCTTTTTGAAAGGCATACAAATGTTTGAGAAAACTAACTTGGTATTTTGCCAGCTTGATGACCTTCCCAGAGAAGAAATTTCTTTTTCCTCTGAAAAAAGAGCTAATTAGCTACTACGAAGACTATCACATTCAGATATTGTCATAGCAACAGCAACCAACAAATGGGGGAGGTTCAAAACAGCCGCTGTAGAGGAGAATAAGATGTTTGTCTTCGCATTCTCTTAGTAGACTGCCAATGCCTGTGTGCTACATTCTGCACAATTCTTTCCCAAGGGTAGTGTGTTCTTTGCCTATCACCTTTGTGGAGATTGCAGAGAAGATTTTATTTTAAAGTCTGTTCCCTCAATGACACAAAATGTGTGAAAGCAGCCGTGCTGTAAAGACAACATGCTCGCTCCTCTCTAGCATACTTTTGTTTGCTCATGTTAGTTTTTAGTCAGTGTTAAATTAGCTCTATCATGGTTCTCTCTCTCTCTCTCTCTCTCTCTCTCTCTCTCTCTCTCTCTCACACACACACACACACACACACACACAAATTAGCTCTTTCATGGTTTCATGGTTGTATCACACACATACACACACAGACACCATACATATATATATCCATGTTGATACTTAGCTAGGCTTTTTCTTCTCCAGGTAATGTATTGGGCATCTTGGCCCAAATTTGCTTCTAAGTCCAGGGGGGTTGTTAGGCATCATTCAGGAAAGAGTAACATGTATAATTCTTGAATGTTCCTGCATCGGACAAAGATTGAAGATGGGCGACCATCTTCTAAGAATCTGGGAAGGAGAAAAAGGAAATGTTCTAAGTCAGTAGCCAAAGCAAAGGAGAGAAGTAAAGAGATCAGAGCTGAGTGACTGTGGGGACTTCAGCTGCCATCAAATTCAATAAATAAGATCCCAGGCAAACGCATCAGCATGTGAACCTGGCTTTATTCAGACCTTTGAATGAATGCCATTGGTCGCTTCACTGTATGTATCTGAAATTATCACACTATTGGAAACATGGCAGAACTGCATGATGATAGAATTGGGTTGTGCCCAACCCTATTTAGTTAGCATGGTCATGTGGTTTGAATTTTGAAGAAAAGAATGTGAGGAGAATTGTATGTGATGAGACTTATTTCCACTTAACCGAGATTGAAGAAGTAAAAAGAAAGGGAGAAAGAAAAAGCAGATAGACTGGTGGAGAAATTTACACAGATGTCTGATGTTGTGTTTTATAAAAAGAGAGAGAAGGGATATGTTTGGTGGAGGTGTAGTCAGATATGGGAGAAGGGGGTGCCTCGGCAGGTCAATGCTGAGGCAACCCCCCCCCTCGCCACCAGGGACCAGCCACATGATGATGGTATGGTATAGAATAGAATCTATTTAGGGCCTAGGGAGGGAGTTGAGAGGTAGTAGAGACAGAGAAAGTCAGAAGTGTGGGGGGGGGAGGGGAGGGGAGGGGAGGGGAGGGAGGGGAGGGGGAGGGAGGGGAGGGGAGGGGAGGGAGGGGAGGGGAGGGGGAGGGAGGGAGAGGAGAGGAGGAGGAGAGGGGAGGAGAGAGAGGAGGAGAGGAGAGGAGAGGAGAGAGAGAGGAGAGGAGAGGAGAGGAGAGGAGAGGAGAGGAGAGGAGAGGAGAGGACAGAAGGGAGTCAGAAGACAAGAGAGCAAGAGAGAACTGAGGAAGCTAGCCGCCCCTTTTGTCAGGCACACTTGGCTGTTGCCAGGTAACTGTGGGGCGGAGCTTAGACAAAATGCTAAGATCTGAGTCTAAGGACCACACTTATTTTATTTTCTGTTTAATATCCAGGATTTGGAACGGAGCGCGCACAAACTAAAAATTAAATAAATGTTTGTTTTTAAGAAGTGCCAGAAGGCAGGATGACTGGACAGGGCAAGAAAATGGGCAAAGATGATCGGAGAATAATCCCAAAGACAAACAGTAGGATCTGTATGGGGTCCTGAGCTGAGCAAGAGGGCAGAAAGAGCTAGAAAAGAACTGGAGCTAACAGAGCTCCAGGAGCCTTCGAGGCACCTGCTATCTTTGACCTCTGAGTTGCTAATTTATTGATTAAAGACTTTTATTTATGCTTAGTTTTTTATTAGTTGCCTTTGAAAAGCCTTGACAGCTGACCTAGAAGGAAATAGTTCCTCTGCATGAACTGACAGTGAAGGATGAGGTGTCGGAGTCAAGTCCTCCTGATCTGACCCTGGGGTTAGCCTCTGTGTGTGTAGCTTTACTGAGAATGTGTTAAAAAAAATCTCAGGTGGTGGATAATTTTTCTATGGCGGGGTGGGGAGAGGTGGGGTGTATTTTTTGTTTTTTGTTTTTTGTTTTTTTTTTCATGTAGATCTTTTCGTTTGGGTGATGTCATCCCCTGCTATTTAGATTTTAAGGCGGCCTCTCCCAATTAGTTATTCAGAATTACCGAACCTCTAAACAGAACTACTTGTGATATTTTGATGTTGGATTCTTGAGAGTGGCACTGTCTGCTGAGCTTATCCATGAGACCAAGAATCCGTTACAAGATTCCTCCAGAAACGTCGTCTGTGTAGCATCCATTCTCTCCTCACACCTAATCTCCAGGTGACACTTACAAAAAGATTTTGCAGTCTTCTTTTGTTCTAAGGATACATTTCCCTCGGGAGAGATGGCTCCGCTGTTCATGGTACTCTATTCTTTGCAAAGCCTTGATAGCCTTTGACTGGATCCCTGGAGCCCACGTGATAGAAGGAAAGAACCAACTATGGCAGGTTGTCCTTTGACCTCCACATGGGTGCCGTGGCACGATTCTGCCACTCCCCCATACCCCCCCACACAAATAGATAAGTAAAAATGAAAAACATGCAAATTATTCTACTTGACCTACCAGGACCTGATGTGTTTATAAAAAGACGAAGAGAGGAGGGGATATGTTTTATGGATGTGTGGTGAGGTATGGGGGAAGGGGGTGCCTTGGTGGGCCCATGCTGAGGCATCTCTTTCCCCTGAGGGACCAGCCACACGATGACGGTATAGTATAGAATAAAGTTTATTCAGTGCTTGTGGAGGGGAGTTAAGAGGGTAATAAAGACAGAGAAAGGGGTGGAGAGAGAGAGAGAGAGAGAGAGAGAGAGAGAGAGAGAGAGAGAGAGAGGGAGAGAGAGAGAGAAAGAGAGAGAGCGCTCACGTGGAGGGAGTGGGGGAGGGAATGGGGACAGAGCCAGGAACAGGAAGGGAAGAGCAAGAGCTAGAGAGAGAAGATGGGGCAAGCAGCCCCTTTTGTACTGAGTCAGGAATACCTGGCTGTTGCTAGGTAACTCTGGGGCGGAGCATACCTGGCTATTGCCAGGTAATGTGGGGCGGGGCACGCCTGTCTGTTGCCCGGCTTACTCTTACCTTCCATCATGTCTCCATATGGACACTGTCCTGATTTAATGTTTGTTCTGGACCCCATTAGATCTGCAGTATCCTGAAGAACTTCCCCGTAGGGTCCCCGTTCATTTGGTCTGAACATCTAGCCTCACACTGCTCTCCCATCCCCAACACCGGATCCTTACCCCATTTTCCCTGATAGTTTTGCCTGACTGAATTTCTTTAGTTCTCCTGATACCTTCATTCTACTCTTTCTAAACTAGATTCACTTACTAGATGTTCTAGCAGAGTTGTGGAGTCTCTCAAAGTACCCCCAATGATCTCTAGGAAAAACTATGTAGTCTTTCATCCCAGTGGAAAATAGGCCTGATAAAGTCACAGATTAGGGCTGTTTTGTAGAGCTAAATGTGCACCACTGGGCATGATGCAGAGGCACTGAGAATCAAACTAGAAGCCTGTGTTGAATAATGGATTCCAGTGGGAGCCTCTCTTTTCCTTCTACCAGTGTCAATGGATTAGCTCTGCTGTGTGAGACTGATGTTCATGTAGACCTTTAGGTCTGCTTCCCTGCAAGTTGAGGTTATAGAAATCAATTTATGGGGCTGGAGAGATGGCTCAGTGGTTAAGAGCACTGACTGCTCTTCCAGAGATCCTGGGTTCAAATCCCAGCAAACACATGGTGGCTCACAAGCATCTATAATGGGATCTGATGCCCTCTTCTGGTGTGCCTGAAGATAGCTACAGTGTACTTATATATAATAAATAAGTAAATCTTAAAAAAAAAGAGAGAGAAATCAACTTACAAAGAACACTGAGTATGATTCCAATTAAGAAGGCACAGAACTGAAATTTGCAAATAAATTATTTTTTCTAGATTATCTTGATTCAACAAGGCCCTGGTTATCCAACGAGTCCTGATTAATGACTTTGGCATTGTAATTCTAAAGCAGAGATCTGATGTGCAGGCTAAGGGCAGAACACAAAGAGTGAGCAGTGGAGGAAACAGTGATCAGAACTAGAACCAGAAACTGGCCAGGAGGTTTAGGGACACAGGCCTCCACAAGAGTTCTTGGAAAGAATCAGGAAATGTCCTTGATTTTGTCTTGGTTGGAGGACAGTAATGCCAGAGATATTTGGGGCTCTAATTTCTTCTCTAGTTTTATCGATTATAATCCTAACAACAATGCTTTTAATCTTTGGACCTTGTTCACACAATCTCTGTCTTGATTTTATCTACCCACATTTACAGTTGATCTACTTATAGAAGGATATGTCTTCCCAATGAGAAATCAGTCAGTACACCTAGAGAATACTAAAGAAAAAGCACTTGAATAGAACTTGTAATGCCCAAAGAAGAGCTGGCCTCAAAGAGCAGATTTTACTACATTGGCTTATACAGTTCACAGCCATTGTTCTTAAATCTCTTTTAGGTCCTAGCCCCAGGGTACACTTTAACCAGCTGAAACAGGAACCTGCAAGTCTGGTAAATGGGAGATTTACACAGCTAAAATAGAGTCAGACTATTTCTTAAGTACACCACCAGTGGTGTTCTTTTTATATAGTTTTAACCCAGGATCATCTTGTTCATTGGGCACAATTATGCTTTTCCCAGGAAGAGAACTGAGGCTTTCTGGCAGACCAGGTCTTAACATTGGCTACTCCCATGTGCTACTCCCTGGAGCTGCCTATTAGAGGCAGGTTTCCTGAGGATGGTCCTAAAGGCTGATCAGTTCTGATGAACAGACATTTACATATTAATAGCCTAAAGTTCCCTTATCTCTAATAGACTTGGTAAACATTTATTTTTGGTGTATTTGGGGTAGGGAGACAAGTATGTTTTGCTAACTTCCACCTCATGTGATTTAAGTGTCTCCTAAGCAAATTCTATTACTTTATAATATTTATAATGTAATATAATACTTTACAAACATCAGTTCTATTACTTTAGGTTCTTCTAGGTCAGATTCACACTTAGATGGTCTTCTGGGTCTTTGTGATTCATAGAGGAATTTTAATCCAGCAACATGGCAGCTCTGGCAAGGGAGCACATCCAAAGATCTAGGTCTGTGTGATCTGGCTGGAATGCAGAGTCATTTCCTCTGACTGGAATATAGACACACCCTTCGTACATACCTTGTTTGAAAGAGACATCTAATTGAGAGGCAGGCAAAGTGATGAATAAGAGAAAGATACGACAGAGTAAGTCAGAGATTGGCCCAACTCTCATGAGATCAGACTAGGAAAGAGAAACCATTTAAGAACAGTGCTGGAAGAGAGTCCATTAGCTGGGAGTAAGTCAGTTGGGACTCAGTGCAGGGAGGGCAGTGCAATAGAGTTGGGTTTGCTCATGAGGTCATGCAGCTCAGCGCAGGTCAACAGAGGCGGTTGAAGCCAGAGAATAAGAAGAAGCAGAAGATTAGAATTAATTGCCACAGTTCGTTTGAGGGCAAGCAGAGCAATTCAGGGAGAAGCTAAGAGAAACCAGATTGAATCAGTCAGCTTGGAGAAGAGTTTGAGCCATTTTCTGCATTAAACCAGTCAGAGTTCCAAAAGAACTAAGAAGGGTGAGCTTATTCAGCAGTAAGCCTCCAAGACCACAACTACATCTGAGGAAGAAAAGTTATTTTTACACTGATTGGCCTTCAAGGCTGAAAGTCCCCAAGAATAGAAAACCTTTCTATGCCCCAATTTTAGCCCCTTTAGTTAAATTATTTGGCAGTCTCATCTCTCTCTCTCTTTTTTTTTTTTTTCCGGAGCTGAGGACCGAACCCAGGGCCTTGTGCTTGCTAGGCAAGCGCTCTACCACTGAGCTAAATCCCCAACCCCAGCAATCTCATCTCTTGAACAGGACATGTTAGTAAGTTAGCTAGAAGGAAATTAATAGCCTTGGGGGCCACTGAGGACAGATCTTCCCTCAAGGTGAGATTTGGAACCCGTATCTTATTTAACTCTAGAAAGCAAAACTTCGCACCTGTCCTTCCTCAGGCCTCCTGGTCAAAAGGCCAGAACACATTTGGCTCTTGACAGAGGAATGATATTCTGATCTTCCCTTACAGATTGTCTTATTACATATTGTTGACTCTTTCCTTAAGACAGTGGTTCTCAACCTTCCTAATGCCGTGACGCTTCAGTACAGTTCCCCATATTGTGGTGACCCCCAACCATAAAATTATTTCATCGATACTTCATAATTGTAAGTTCGATACTGTCATAATTGTAATATAAATATCTGATACGCAGGATATCTGCTGTGTGACCAATAAGTTGAGAATTTAATCCAGGGGCTAGAATGATAGCTCAGTGGTTAAGAGCAGGTATTGCTCTTGCAAAGGGTCCAGAATCAGTTCCAAGCACACACATGGTGCACATACATGAATGCAAACAAAGCACTAGTAAATAGAAAACAATAAGTCTTAAAAAAAAAAAAACAGAGCAGAAAGTTAATCCAACTGTCTATCACCTCGCCAAGAGAACATCCTACAGGAAATGAGTCACTGGAAGACACATTAAGGAGATGGGAGGAATAATCATCTCCTTAATTAGATAATGTATTTATCCTTTCAGATGCCCCTCCCTCAGTGCAGCTGCTTAGAGACTCCACCATCTGGCACTGCTAAGCCTGCCTGGTTAACTCAAAAATGTTTAACTTTTCTCTTTTTTTGTTCAGGTAATAGTCAAAATCCTAAGCATACTTTCCTTGTTATTCTGATCTCTCTCTCTCTCTCTCTCTACCTTCCCTCTCTTCCTACCATAAAGTTGTGTGCTGACCTCATTGCCGACCATTCTTGGCTTTCTTGATCTCTAATCCAAAGGCTTAATTTTCTGTTCCTTTTCTTCACCTTCCTCCTCTCAGCAGTTTCCTGAGATTTATAGGTTGCCTGCACCACTGTATTTCTCCCAAACACTAATAATAATGTCCTCAAGCTTCCTTCTAAATCCATTTTCATACCCTTTGTCAACTAGACGAAAAGTCTACAAAAGAGAACCTCTATTTACTGGGCCATACATCGATCACTAATGACAGTGACTCTTGAGTCCTCCGTTCTATCCCCAGGTCCCTAAACAGCTGGTTGCATGGTCTGGAGCAATTGCGGCTGCATACCACACAGACACCTCTGAAGCTTTTCTATTATCACGTTACATAATTAATTAACATTTTTACTGGATCTGACTAGTTGAATAATTTATGTTCCAGAGGAGACTCAGAGAAATTTAAAACACTTCTGCCAGTCATGTTTTAACTCAAGGATATACGACAGTTATCAAAGAGCAATCCACTTCCTGAGTTTGAGGCCACCCTGGTGAGTTCCATGACAGGCAGGGGTACACACACAAAAAAAAGCCCTGTCTTGAAAAACCAGCAAAGTAAGATAAAAACCGAAGAGCAATCCACTCTTCATTGCTCAGGAACCTCTTGGATTTATTCTATTATTTTTGTTTTGTTTTGGATAATCCAGTCATGTAGAAAATGATCTGTGACCTGGGTGTATAAGTCGCTGGTAAAGCACCTACAAAACTCTCAGTTTGATAACCAACGCAGTAAAACAAACAAAAAAACCCAAATTGTTTATGAGAGTTGGTGATAAAAAGGAGTAAGGCCATAGTGTACAGGAGAGAAGAGTAAGACAGTCTCTATCTTCATGTTCAGCCTTTTGAACTAGTTAAGTATGTCAATAGTTAACTAGGTTCTAGAATTCTTTAAGAAAACTGCTACAAACCTCAGAAAGAATCACTCCACTTCAGCTTTCATAACTCTTCCCCACCCATGCATCTCATACTGAGGTATTCACCAGAGAAGACCACTGAGACACGGGTTCAAACCAATAGAATGACTTTCTTAGCCAGCAACTACACTGGCTGTTGGGACCTGAGTGCAGTCCTAAGCCTTTCTAAGGGTGAGCTTTTAAGCACAAAAACCACCTTCTGGGTTGACAAACCTCCGATAGCAAAAACAGTTAGGAGTGGAACTACAGAAGCCAAAAAGCAAGGTTGGTGCATTTCTGGCCTTCCCTGAGCTGTGGACTTGGATGCAGTAGGCCTTGGTTCTCATTCTGGCATGCGTTGCTGTCTGTGTGCTGGATCCCAAGGCCTGCTCACCATGGCATCAGATGTGCTAAGATCTGGGGACCTGGTACAGTACCATGGCCTTTATCATGGCTTTTTGGTTTGTGTTTCTGAGACTCACTATGAACACCGTACAACAACCCCACTCCTGCCATTGGGTCTAGGATCACAGGTATGAGCCACTATGATTGGAGCGTCCATAGTCATCTTACAAGAAACACGCATGCTTCAGTTCACATAGCCTCTCTAGTCAGTGGATATTTAGAAGGAAATAGTTTACGGGAGATCCACCAAAACAGTCATTTACCACAGAGACCAACAGTCTGGTTCAGGAAGAACCCCGAAGAGAAGCCAAGCAAGTTGTGCATCTACAAGAGATAACCTGTATACTGAGGTAACTTTGATCACTCCATTGAATTGTGCCAACAATGCCGTGAGAACTTAATGAGTTTTTAGTGAGGACTATCTACATTAAAGGGGGCTACCTTAGGGTTTTATTGCTTTGAAGAGACACCATGATCACAGCAACCCCCCCCCCCAGTTTTTCTTAAAATTAACGATCTCATTTATTTACATCCCAAATATTGCCCCCAACCCAGTCTTCCCTCCCAGAATTCTTCATCCCCTCCCTTTCCCCTTCACCTCTGAAAGGATGCCCCTGCCCCCATCAACTCTTATAAAGGAAAACATTTAATTGGAGCTGGCTTACGGTTCAGAGGTTTAGTCTATAATCTTCCTGGCAGGAAGCATGGTGGATACAACCAGACATGCATGTGCTGGAGAGGTAGCCGAGAGTTCTACATCCAGATCAGCAGGCAGCAGGACAAGAGGGAAAGAGAGAAAACACTGGATCTGGTGTGGGGGTTTGAAACTCCAAAGCCCGTCCCAGTGACATTCCATCTCCAACAAGGCCACACCTACTCCAACAAGGCCATACCTTCTAATGCCACTAACTGAGCATTCAAGTATGAGTCTATGGGGGCTATTTTTCAAACAACCATAGATGCATTGGGAACATTTGTGGGAAAGTAACTGTTGTAGAAATGCTGTAGTCTAGATTAATAAGAGCAGAAGAGGAACTAGAGAGTTGGCTCACACGGTGGTAATGATGAGGCGTCTTCCACAGTCTGGCTACCAGCACCCAAGTCAGGTGGCTTCCTGCACCCTGCAACTCTAACTCTTGGGGGATCAGATATCCTCTTCTAATCTCTGCCAGTTCCTGAATGCACGTGCCTGTACTCTTACATAGATGCACATAAATACACATCATTTTAATGATACAAAATAAATTCTTCTTTTAAAAAGGGAAAATTTTGTTCCAAAGAAATTGGTAGAGAGACAGAATTTAATCACAACACAAGATTACAGACTTCTGCGTCACCACTGATATTCTACTGAATCAAAATGATTAATACTAAGTTATACTTTGTAAAACACATGTTAGCTCTAATTCATATAATTTGCCAAATACTAGATAGACAATTTGGAGACAGATCTTAATTAGCAAAGTTTGTGAGCTCAAAGAAACACAATTTCTGCTGAGTTCAATTTTTCTCTTTAATTTTCTATTTAAAAAGAAAAAATTGAGAAAACATATTTAAGTATATTTTAGTAAATTCACATCTATCAAAGAGTCAGCCTTACATTCAGTGATAGTAAGGAAATTAAAGAAAAATAAAAAAGACCAATCAACTTTCTATTAGGGCTGGGGAGATGGTGAACAAGTAAAGGCACCAAGCTTGATGGCTTGTGTTTAATCCCTGGGGCCCAAATTATGGAAGAAAAAACTAACTTTCACAACTTTCCTCTGATACACACACACACACACACACACACACACACACACACACACTAAAGATTTAAAATTTATTAAAACAAATTATATATGCCAAGCAAGCTTAGAATTTGTACTGAAAGTTATGCACTTGGTTAAGGGTACTGATGGGGCATGCAAGCAAAGAATCAAACTTGATGTCAGGCTTCAGTGACTTTTTGTCACTATAATGTGAATGACTGACTGTGCTCAGCCAGGGGAGCTGTCAGTGTTAGTATAATGGCTCTACAGGTCTACATCTACCAGAAAATAGAACTTGTTTTCCTTTTCTTTTTCTAAAGGTTTATTTATTTATTATATATAACTACACTGTAGCTGTCTTCAGACACACCAGGAGAGGGCATCAGATCTCATTACAGATGGTTGTGAACCACCATGTGGTTGCTGGGATTTGAACTCAGGACCTCTGGAAGAGCAGTCATGCTCATAACCACTGAGCCCTCTCTCCAGCCCCATTGTTTTCCTTTTTTGTTTGCAGTTAAAAATTAAGTATAGTTACTGAAATGATAATTATATATACCAAGTCACATTTATAGAAGTCTGTTTATTTGACTGTTATCTTTTAAACTTGACAAATCTTTAAATTAGATCTAAGTAGCATGAGTCCTGATATTAGAGCATTTCCCCCCTTTTTAGCCTATATTAGAGTCAAACACAACCTGTTGAAATCCACAGCATCCTGAGTGTTGAGATTATAACTCAGTATATATCCATGCCAGCAATACCAAAGCATCCTTGAGCTCTGTGATTTTGGGGGGGGGGAGATTTTTAAATTTACATTTCAAATGTTATCCCCTTTCCTGGTTTCCCATCCATAAACCCCCCAACCACCCACCCCTTCCTGCCTCCCTGCCCTGACATTCCCCTACACTGGGGGTGGGGCGTCCAGCCTTGGCAGGACCAAGGACTTCTCCTCCCTTCGGTGCCCAACAAGGTCATCCTCTGCTACATAAGCAGCTGGAGCCATGGGTCTGTCCATGTGTAGTCTTTGGGTGGTGGTTTAGTCCCTGCGAGCTCTGGTTGGTTGGTATTGTTGTTCTTACGGGGTTGCTCCTTCAATCCCTTCTGTGATATGTTTTAAATTTAATTTAATTTTATTATTTTGTATGGAGGAGAGGACATATACATGCTACATCCTGTACAGTAAGTCATAGGGATTCAAGTCAGGTCATCAATCTTGGTGGCAAACACCTTTGTCCTCTAATCCTTCTCACGGGCCACATGGCACATAATTAGTAGCTACATTGATTGCTTTTCTGTTGCTTTGATAAGACATCATGTCCAAAAGCAACTTATGGAAGGAAGTTTCTTTTGGCTTACAGTTCCAGAGGGAGAAGACTCCATCATGGCTAGGAAGTATCAAAGCAGGACGAAAAGCTGCAAGATCACATCTTGTAACAGAAATCCAGAGCAGACAGAGAGAACCAGAAGTAAGGTGAGGCTGTGTACTTTGAAGGCCCACCCCAGGAGCGTACTTCCTCCTGCAAGGCTTTGTTTCCTAAACCTTCAAATACCACTGAGTGTTCAAAAGTCTAAGCGTATGGGGACATTTGTCATTCTGACTACCACAGTGGTATTTGTTCTGTTCTGTTCATCTGCCCGCAGGAACAGGTTGTCATCAGTTTTAGAATGCTTGCAAATTAGACATTTCATCCAAATTATCTTGAATATTTTAAACTAAATGTTTATGTAAATTTGATTTTAGCAACCAGAGGAGAGCTGTCTTTGAGTCAGTGAGGCCACAATTCTCCTAACTGATGTCTTCCCTCGGTTGTTATAACAAGCTATCCTATCCTGTGTGTCCAGAGCACGTGCTACTCATCACTCACACTTAAGGAAAGTGGGAAGTTCAAGGACAGGACGCCAACTTGGTTGGGTGACGAGGGGCTCTCTTCCTGCCTTGCAGTAGCAGCTTTCTTGCTCTACCCTCGGCTGGTGAGGGTAGCAAACTCTCTGGTGAGTCGCCTTATGAGGAGAGGCATTCTGACATAGGACCACTACTTTCTGGACAACATCTAAATTTAATTACTTTCAAGGCCCTACCTCTAAGTAGCATCACCGTGTAAGAATTTCTACATATCCATTTTAGAGAGACACCAGCATTCAACCCCTAAGATTTGGCTAGGGTTGCTATGACAAAGCACTAATGCAGAGTAAGAAACTTTAATGACATACATTTGTTCTATTGCAATTATAGAATCTGGAGGTCTGGAACTAATGGATCCTTAGTACTGGTTGCTAATGACTGCTACACGGGAAATTTGTTCCATACCACGTCTGTTTAGAACTTCAGTGTCTTTAACTTCTGCTGTATCGGTCCAATATTTGCCCCCACCATCCCCTGGAGTTCTTCTGTTTATATTGGGCTAGAAGTTTATTGTATTTTACCATGATCTTGTCTCAACATCTACAACTAGTCTTCCCAAATAAAGTCACATTTTACGACACTGGGGGCTAATAGCCCCTTAGCTTTAATAGCTGTAAAATAAAGGGAAGTGCATAGAGCCTCATTTAACTTTCAGTTGTTCATAGTGAGAGGCCGATGGAGTTTATACTCCATTTTAGAGAACTTGACCTAAGTTTGAACTCAGGTAAACTAACAGGCTGGTACCTAACATAGTTTCCAAGTTGCTCCCCACAAAACCTGAGCATAGCTCCAGCCTCTAGGCTAATCCCCAACAAGACCAGCATCTCTAGGTTACACCCTCAACAAGACCAGCATCTTCAGCAGCAACAAACCCGCATCCCCAGGTTACAAGCCCACCCCATGCCTAATGACCACCAATGCAGAGGGAGGCAGAAATTACGTTTATGATATGAGTCCCAGCACCAGCCAATTATGTTAAAGGCCACAGTAGTTTTCCAATTAGATGCTTGCACACTTTCTTGCTGCTTAGTGTAAAGCCTTGCTCAAATAAATATTTGGAGCACCACCCCTTCACCAAAACTGTCCTTCCTAATGGTGGTGCATTGGAGGGTCCTGAGCTAGCTCAAGTAAAATAAAGACCATGCTGTGAGTTGCATCAGATTGGCTCCTGCCTGGTTTTTTTTTTTTTTTTTTTTTTTTTTTTTTTTTGAGGTGGGGGAAGGTCACTAATACTTCCCTGGCACTACAATAGAATATATTCTTTATCAAAATCTTATGAATGAAATATTATTCAATACCTGATGTAATCTAAATCTTCTCACCTGGGTCTGATTGGGTTTAGAATCACCTAAGAGACATATGTCTGGGCTTATCTGCGAAGTTCGCTTCCAGATAATTTTAACTAAGAGATCCATCCTGAATGTAGGTGACCCCAGTCCGTGTGCTGGAGACCTGGTCTAATTAAAAATGGGAAAAGAACAAATGATTTGAGTAGGATCATTCACCTCTCTGCTTTCTGTCCAACCAGCTGTCTCAGGCTCCTGTCACCATAGCCAGAGCTGCTCTGACTGCCCTGCCTTCCCCTCCTTCATGAGGACTGCATCCTAACGGCTGCTACAAACAAACATAAGTTGCTTTAGTCAAATATGTTGTCACAGCAATGAGAAGAATAATGAATACCATCATCTCCCTGAAGTGAGAAGTGCTGGCCACCTCAACAGATTCCTGACTTCACAAAGCATCCATTCACAAGAAAGAAGTGAGTCCCTGGTGTCATCAAAAGACCAAAGCTGTTAAAATTCACCATTTGTGCATTTCCAGGGATGACAGGTTCAGGTTGAAAAGAGAGCATCAAAGTTAGTTATTAAAAAGCTCTTAATTTTGCACAAAGCCATTTTCACTACAAGGCCTTAATTAAAAGTCTCCACTTAATTATTTATGTGTCACCCAGTGCATTCCCACGATTTCCCAAGAAGTGGCAGCTAACCTTCTGCAGAGTAGAGAGCATTGCATACAGTGACTCCGTGACATTCATTCAGACTACTCCCTGGTACTTCCAGTCTGCCTTCAGCTGCAGAGAAAGCTGAGAGCTAATGAGGACTCTGATGAGATTAAGAGCTAGGAAAGTGCTGGGATTTGGGGATACTCGTTTAAGGTCCAGAGAAATGAAAAGCTTTTTTTGCTTGTTTGTATTGTTTTGTTTTTGTTTTTTTGATTTTTTAAAAAATCAGCTCACAGGAGAACAATCAGGCTGAGACACAAGCAGATTTTAAAGAACTAATAACAACCCTGACAAAAGAAAAGTGATCAAGTTATCTACTGCAGCCTCCTGGTGAGCAGACTGACTTTGAGGTTGTAGGAGCATCTGTCTGGCAAACTCCAGCCCTGGGCAGCTGAGCTAAGAACACTTGAGGGAGAAGGATCCGGGGCATCTCCTTAGTCCCCAAAGCAAAGAGCAAGGATTCATGGGATTCGCACACTGTTGTATTCCTAGCTCTTAGAAGGTGGAAGCAGGAGGAGCAATTGCTCAAGATCATCTTTGGCTACATCAGAGTGTTTGAGGCCAGGCTGAGCTTTGTAACACCTTATCTCAGAAAGCAAACACGCAAAGGAAAATCCCAGGAAACAACCAGATGAGCCGCATAGGCACTCACAGCTCCTTCAGCATCCTGACAGGACGGGAGAAATGTCTTTCCACTTGGACATCTATGGCAGGAAAGCTACAGACCATGAACTTTCACATTTTGATGAGCAGAGAGAAAATTTGAGGATTTATCCAGGTGTCCATGAAGCAGGTTGGCCAACATCTGTGCAGCTGCTGGTGGGAGGTGGTGGGAGAAGGCATCGTGGGAAGCTCTGTGACCAGTGAGACTCAGGATAGGAAAACATCCAGTCTGTAAAACTGAATCTTGGATTCACAAATACAGAGAAAAGAAAGAGAGAGAGAGAAAGAGAGAGAGAGAGAGAGAGAGAGAGAGAGGAAGGAAGGAAGGAAGGAAGGAAGGAAGGAAGGAAGGAAGGAAGGAAGGAAGGAAGGAAGGAAGGAAGGTAGGTCAGGTTCAGGGCTTTTGGTCTTTCAGTGATTTCAGTGAGGTCCTTGGTCCCTTTGGAGTTGAGTTGTGTCCAGGGTGAGAGATATGGATCTATTTTCATTTCTCTCTGTGCTGCTATTCATACCATTTGTCTGTCAAGATGCTGACTTTCCCCACAGTGTGTAATTTTGGTTTCTTTGTCAAAAATAAGGTGTTTTTTACATGTATGGAATTACATCTGGATCTGAGTCTTCAATTCTATACATAGATCAATGTGTCTATTATGTCATTACTATGCTTTTTTTTTTATTACTGTAGCTTTGTAATACAACTTGAAATCTGGGATGGTGATATTACTGGCAGTTTTGTTTATTGTTTGTTTGTTTTAGAATTGATTTTTTTAAAGCTATCTGGTTTTTTTGTGTTTCTATATGGAGTTGATAATTTTTCCTTCAATTTCTGTGAAGAATTGTATCAGAATTTTAGTGGGGATTGCACTGAATTTGTAGATTGCTTTTGGTCCAGTGGCCATTTTCTCAACATTAATCCTAATTATTTGTGAGCATGGGAAATTTTTTCTTTTACAGTTTTGTGTCTTCTTTAGCTTCTTTTGTCAATGTTTTTAGTGTACAAACTGGGGCAATGGATGGTGCCACCAGAAAGAGAAGTTTGTAAGGTCGAGTGTATTCAGAAACCCTGGTACATTCATATCTATGAACCATCAATGTTTCATTTACTCCTGACCAAGTTCTTGTCCTGGAACACAGGACCACAACACCCCATGGAGAGAGGACTGTGACAATCAGTCATGTAGGGGCAGCACTTGAAGCCCCTCCACATGCAGATGAGGCATCCCTAACATCTCAGACCAAGTCAATCGAAAGTATCTGCTTTTAGATACCAAGTCACCCCAAAATGTATATAAGACCCTGCCCACAAGGAATAAAGCATGAGTTATGAAAGACTACAGAGAGTGTCTGTCTTATACAGCTGTATCACTAGGGAAGAGAATTCTTTCCCAAAGCTGGAAGCTGCTCAAACCTACCGCATCACTTCCACTTGCTGGCTCTGACCTTGGTTCCTAGCTACCTTGAGGCCCACCGGCCCCATCACCTACCATTGACTCCAGAGCTGTGGACCCAAAGAGATCCAGCAGCCGCTTTGATCTGACTCCCCCTCCCCTTTGGAAAGTGCAACTCCAGCAGGTCAGAGCCTTGCAGATCTCTGAGGATAACGATAATGATAACGTTCAGTGCACAGACCAACAATACAAGTCTTTACTTGCTTGGTTAGAATTACTCCAAGATTTTTTAAAGGGTATTATGAAAGATATTGTCCCTTGATTACTTTTCTAGTATGTTTGTCGTTTGAATATAGGAAAGATACTAACTTTTGTATTTTCATTTGGTATTCTTCTGTTTTGCTAAAGATACCTGTATCAGTAGTAGAAATTTTCTGGTAGAGTCTGTAGAGTCTTTTTATGTATAAAACCATATTATCTGCAAATGAGAATACTTTAGGTTCTTCCTTTCCTATTTGAATTCCCTTGATTTCTTTCAGTTGTCTTAGTGCTGTGGCTAAGACTTAAATACTATATTGAATAGATATGGTGTGAGTGAACAACTTTGTCAGGTTTCTGATTTTAGTGGAATTGCTTTGCGTTTCTCTCCATTTAAGTTGATGTCCATGGGCTTGCTGTAAACTACCTTTATCATGGTGAAGTGTGTTTCTTGTATCCCTAATCTCCCTAGAGCTCTTATCATGAAGGGATGTTGGATTTTGTCAAAGGTTTTTTTCTGCATCTAATGAGATAGAAGACCATAGAGTTTTTGTCTTTTAGTCTGTTTATGTAGTAGATTACATTTATTGATTTTATACATTGAACCATGCATGCTTGCATTTCAGGGATGAAGCAATTTGATCATAATGGATAATCTTTTTGATGTGTTCTTAGATTTTGTCTTCAAATATTTTATTGAGAATTTTTGCATCTATGTTCATAAGGGGAATTGGTCTGTGATTTTCTTTCTTCGTTTGGGTCTTTGTTTAGCTTAGGAATCACAGTAATTGTGGCCCTATACACATAATTGGGCAATGTTTCTTTAGTTTCTATTTTGCGCCCTGATTTGAGGAATCTTGACAGTTCTTCTTTGAAAGTCTGGTAAAATTCTACACTGAATCTATTGGCTCTGGGCTTATTATGGTTGGCAGGTTTTTTAATTATTACTTCTATTTCATGGTTTATATATAGATCTGTTTAAATCATCTACTTCATCTTGATTTAACTTTGGAAGGTTCTATATATCAAGAAATGTAAGTTTTCCAGTTTGATAGGGCATGGATTTTTTTTTAAGATTTATTTATTTTGTATTCAGACACACTAGAAGAGGGTATCAGATACCATTACAGATAGTTGTGGTTGCTGAGCATGGAACTCGGGCCCTCTGGGAGAGCAATCAGTGCTCTTAACTGCTGAGCCATCTCTCCAGCTCTAATACACAGGTTTTTAGATTGAATTATTCTCTAAATTACTCAGTGTTTGTTACAGTCTCGTCATTTTCATCTGTAGTTTTCTTAATTTTTAAGTTTTTCTTTCCATCTTCTGGTAGCTTGCTAAGGACTTGTCAACTTTGTTGAATTTTTCCAAACGATCAACTCTTCTTTCCATCCTTCTTTGTATTGTTGCTTCTATCATTGGTTTCAGCTCCAAGTTCCAATATTTCTTCTTGTCCTCTCTGTTTGGAAGTTATTTCTTTTTGGTTTTTATTTTTATTTTTTTAGAGCTTCCAAGTGTGTCATTAAGTCATTTATACAGAATTTCTCCTTTTTTTTTTCACTAAATATAGCCATTTACTGCTATGAACTTGCCACTTCATTGTACCTTATAAGTTTTGGTATGCTGTATTTTCATTTGCATTCAGTTCTAAAAGAGTTTTTAATTTTCTTCTTGATTTCTCTCTTGACCCAATTTTCATAGTAATGAGTTGTTCAGTTTCTACGAGTTTGCATATAGTCTGTTGTTTCTGTTGTTATTAACACCCAGCTTTAATTCATGGTGTTTATTTCAATTCTCTTATATCTGGACCACAGTGCCCACCCCTGCCCTCTTTTACTCCCTCTGTTTCTCTTCAGAATAGGGCAGGCCTTCCATAGAGATCAACCGAACATGACATATCAAGTTGTAGTAAGACTAGGAACTATCCCACATATTAAGTTGGACAAGGCAACCCTATAGGAGGAAAAGGGACCAAAAAGCAGTCAAAAGGGCCAGAGAGAAAGCTCCTGCTCCCATAGTTAGGAGTCCCATAAGAAGACCAAGGTGCACAACCATAACATATATGCAGAGTCTAGGTGGGAGCCACTATGAGCCTAGGTTAGCTGGTTCCATGGGGTTTCTTTGTTGTCCTTGATCCCTTTGGTCCTTAAAATATTTCCTCCTCCTTTTCTGCAAGATTCTCCGAGCTCCATCTCATGTTTGGCTGTGGGTCTCTGCATCTGTTTCCATCCACTGCTGGGTGAAGTCTCTCTGATGAGGATTATGCTAGGTTCCTGTGTATGAGTATAGTAGAAATCATTAGGGACAACTTCATTGACTTTTTAAAAAGTTCCCAGTCCTGTTTGGTTTGATTCTTGCTTGAGTAAGGGTCTGTGGGTGGGCAGAGTCCCAAAGAACCGGAGATGGGCTTGAAGGAAAAACTCAAAGGGGTTCACCCAAAGAACTAGATGAACCCTGGGTCTGCGCAAAGAGACTGTATCCCTCAAGTATGTGGGTGGATTGGGAGGAGAGTCCCCTGTGAACATCTCCAGCCTGACTATATCTGTGAAGACCAGACTGAAAGATGGGAATGTAGTATAATTAAGTTTACAGGAAAAAAATGCAGTATCGTTACTTTACGTATTCAAATGATTTGTTTTCATTTTAAAACCTCATTCTTCTGAAATTGCTAATAATTAGAAGTATACTAGGATTTTAATAGTCTAAGCCTTGTAAATTGTGATTTTTCAAGTGCAAGAGTATCTTGGCAGTCGGGAACTAAGGAATACCACAAAGTCACACAATGCAATAAACCTCACACAAGAGAGTTTATTGAGGAGAGACACAGAATAGTGGCTGGCTCTGTCTGGAAACAGAGGTAGCAGAGAATGGAAGGGAAGGTCTTCATAGGGTTTTAGAACATGCACAGTTAGCTAGTGGAAAAGTATGCTGCAGCCAGGAGTATTGGTTGGCCACCAACTTTGAAATGTTGTTTGGTCATTAATGCTGAGTCAACTAAGTCATGGGATGGGTTGAGGATTTTCAACTCTCCAAGCTGAGAGGCAGACCAGAAACAAAACGGGAGTTATCTATTGACCTGTTACCTTGCACCTTGGGTGTTCCTTTCATTGGAGACCGAGATGTATACTATTGAAGGATTTTAGGTTAGCTGAAGAGGGACTTTTGAAACCCAAATGCCGCAAAAGAAAACGTCAGTACTTTTTTTTTTTTTTTTTTGAAAAATTTAGTACTTAAAAAGTTTGTATGTGTGGGCCTAGAGAGATAGCTCAGTAGTTAAGAGTACTTGCTAACCAGCCAGTACTAGATTTGAATCCCAGCATTCATGTTAAGTGGCTCACAAATACAACTCCAGTTCTAAGGGATTTTTGTTCTCTTCTGAACTCTGAAGGTACCTGTGCACACATGCATATATATACACCCATACCTACACAAACAATTAAATAAATGGTTTAAAAATGTGTATGTTGATTGGGTGTAGATGCACGTGTCTTTAATTGTAGCTTGAGAAGTAGGAGCAGGTGAGTCTTCATGAGTTCAAGACCAGGTTATGAGCAGTTTATGTGGGTGTTGAATTTGCAAATTGAAGCTTTACAAAGAATAAGACTATAGGGCACTCTTGTCTTGAATGACTCAAACTTTTATCGTCAACTGGCTGAGTGACTATAACAAGATCAATGAAGTCACAGATCACAAGACTGATGAAGACTTCACCCTCTTCAGCAAACATTATTCACGCCATAAGCAAACAAATGCAGCGCTATAAAACAAATATTGGTTCCTATAAACCAAATTGATTCTAAGGTGAGCAATACTCAGAACATAGCCAAAAAAAGCCAGTGCTAATACATACGTGAAGAGTACAAAATTTTAGCTTTAGGAGGGACCCCCACCCCCTCTCCTAGTAAACAGGCTAAGAAGATAGAGAACTAAATAGGGCCAAGTCTCCTCGTCTTTCTCACTTACCAATCCTTAGGAATGACTAACCTGGGTTCTGCCTGCACAGAACCAAGTGTTTCAGCAGTCAGTTTTCCTTTAGACTCCCTTGCCTAAGGAGCTTTTAGCTTTAATTTAATCAAAGCTGAAAGCAAGCACCGTGGCTTATAATTCTTTTGCCTTTGTCTGCTGCGAATGAATAAAGTTGTTGTATATGTGTGCTTTTTTTTAAACCAAAGATCAATCTTCACATAAACTATGCACACACCAAGCTTCTTTATATTCTGATTAGCACTTTAATAATTGTATGTGTCATGAGACTCCCCGAGACGTCCTCATGCTAATCCTGAGCCTCTGTGACCGTCAATGGCTTTGCCCGGGTAACTTAATAAAGACTCAGAGATGGAGTGGGTAGAGTGTGTCCTGCTGGTGGCCTGCAGCAACAACATAGGTAGGTCTCAGAGAGAGGACAGACACATAGCCTGTTATAGGCACTCAGCCAAGTGATGATAATAGTGTGACTCATTCAACACAAGAGTGTCCTATAGTCATAGTGTCCTATACTCAAAGAGAGAGTGCAGAACTTAACCCAAATCCCATCAGAAAAACAATGAAGACTTGGATAAGGCAATTAGAGAACCCATCCCGGAGAGTGAGAAGAGATGGATCAGCACTCTTAATCATCCCTATGAGCAGAGGAAGCCATCACTGGGGCTTTGTACCAAAAACATCACAGATCAATATTTAATTAAAGAAAGTAAGTGTTCCACAGTTGGAAAACATTCTTAATATCAATCTACGGTGCTAATTCCAGAACTAACTCAAAAGATTCAGCATCAGTCGATTCCACTCGGATTTACAGGAATGAGTAATTAGAAACAACGGTAATGAAGAACTGCTCAAAGTTCTTGATTCCTGATCTGTCATTAACTTAAATACAAGTGTTCCTTGAATGCTCTTCCAAATTGTATGCCTTTAACACTAACGTGGAGGTGTTTTTATTGTGTCAAATATGCCTTCTAACCTATATTGTAAGTCACATTAGGAGAAACAGCTACTGAGCACAAGGCACTTTAGGAAACAGAATTCACTGGAGGCTTCTGCTGCCCTTCAGGGAGGTGACCATGGGCACCAGAGAGTGGTTTGAACAGTGGCAGCTTCACCAGCACACATAAAGGCAACGTCCCAGGCAAAATGCACCAGTTGGACAAACGAGGCCCCGTGGTTCCATTACACAGCTTGGTCATATAAGTTTCTTATTGGCACTGTGAGAACAGATCACCACAGAAGTGGCACAGTAATTTATCACGTACAGTTCTGGAAGTCACAGTGTGAAGTGGGTTGTCCAGGCATGCTCCTTCCAGTGGATCCAAGTAGATAAAGTCTTTGTATCATTGGTTTCCAATTTGCACCCTTCAGCTCCAGCCCTCCGTCTCTCTCATGCCAGCAGGATGGGGCTGGGGAGAACTTCTGTACTCTCCCTACCTCTGACTCTGTTTCTGTGTTTGTGTCTGCATCTATCTATCTGTTGGTCTTTCTGTCTCTATCTCTTGGTCTCTCTGTCTCTGCCTCTTGCACCATTTTTAATCATTATTCAAGATATTTTCTTCTTCTTTGTGTGTGTATCTTTGTGTGAGTATGCGTTTTGTATGTGCACACATGTATATAGGTGTGGTGTATGTTTATGAGTGTGTGTGTGAGTATGTAGGTGTGGTGTGTGTGTTATATATGCACATGTGTATATAGGTGTGGTGTGTGTGCAAATGTGTATGAAGGTATGTTGTGTGTAGATTGTATGTGCACATGTGTATGTATGAGTGGTGTGTGTGTTGTATGTGCACATGTGTATGCAGATGTGTGTGTTGTATGTGTATATGTCTATGTAGATGTGGTGTGTACACTTCCTTATTTTGGGACAAGGCCTCACTCTAAGACTGGAACTTGAGTTTTTGGTGAGGTTGGCAGCCAGTAAGCCTCATGGTTCTCTTGTTTCTATCCCGGCCATCTTGAGGTTTCATGTATGTACAAGATTATACCTGGTTTGTTCCATAGGTGCTGGGATCTAAACTCAGATCCTTAGTTCCATAGCAAGGGCACTCAGTCTCTAGCTTGTGAGACTTTTTGAGAAAAGGTTTTGGTAAACATAACCCAGTTGGGCCTTGAGTTTGTGGTGATCCTCCTGCCTCAGCCTCTGGAATGTTGGGAATTATAAATGTGGTCAATACCCAGCCCTTCCAGGTAAATTAAAAATAATTTTAATTTAAAAATTCTTTTTCAGTTTAAAAGATAAAGCAAGACACAATAAAGGTTTACTTATTAGAGTTTATTTGAGCAAACAATACTTTATGTATCCGAGGACTCCAACCTAGAAATGTCACAGAGATAAAGGAAAAAGCAAAACAAAACAAATAAACAAACAAGCAACACCACTTAGTTCCTGGCAGTTGTATAGTTGACAAAGTCCCAAGTTATATGATTGTAGTTATGTAACCTTTTAAAAATGTAGGTATCTATTTGGTTAAAGTTCAGTGTAGCTGGTTTTGTTTCCTTGGGCATTATTATTATTATTATCATTATTATTATTATTATTATTATTATTATTATTATTATTATTATTTCAGTCTTGTGGATCAAACGCAGGGCCTTCTGCAGGTTAGGGAAAAATGCCCTATCAAAGAAAATTTAATATATTTTCTCCATTAATGCTATCACTAGGCAAATTAATAACAACTCACAAACAGGTGGAAATATCAGGATGTTATCACCTACCAAGGTCTCAGTGATATTTATACACCTGTCCTTCTCAGCTTTGGCAACTCAGCATAGCTTAGAATCATCTGAGAGGAAAACTGCAATAGACAAATTGTCTAGATCAAATTAGTTCATTGCAGTGCCTTTTGGGAATTGTCTTAGTTGCTTAGTGACATATGAGGCCCCAGCCCAGCCTGGTTGGCATTACTCCCTAGATAGGTGGTCTCAGGATGCATAACCCAGCTGAACGTCAGCTCAAGCGAAACAGCAAGCGTGAGTCCATAGTTCTGCTGCACTTCATCAAAGGGTCACCGAATTTTGAAAACCTGCTGTTATGAGTTGATGGTTGACTATAATGGATAGAAGAAAGGAAGAAAGGAAGAAAGGAAGAAAGAAAGAAAGAAAAGAAGGAAGGAGAAAAAGAAAGACCCTGAATATATTATTCTCTTTTCAGTAAGAATTAAAAAGCTGAGAAAACCCAGCTTTTGGAAGGTGTTCCCACATACTTGCAGATGAGTTCATAACAGCTAGTAGCTATTTCTGCAGCTCGGGCTGAGTCATACAGCCACAGGACACGGACATCTATTATCTGACGTCAGGTGAGAGCTACTAAAAAATGCCAGGTCACCTTGTCCCCAGAAACGTTTCTTGCTTTGCATTGTCTTTCTTCCTCAGTCTGTCCTTTGGTTTTTACCAGGAAAATGAAACACATGGTCTCCCAAGTTCCTTACCTTGTACCAATGCCTGAGCCTCTCCCTACTCTTCTATCTTTTTAGGGATGTGGCCAAATGGGTTGACATCAGGGGCCTTGAGTTTGAACCAATCATGCCTTGGAGCCCAGGACAGCCCGAGAGTGGCAGAGAAGTCTGCAGTGGATTCGGGCAGCCTGCATTTTAGCTAGTTTCCGGGAGATTCTGATGTTGCCCGTTTGGGACCTATCCTTAGCAAACCCTCAGAGGTTCTTCGCTAATGGGGAAAGAGAATACTGACAAAGGGGCTAAGATGTACTCAACGGTTTTTGCATATTGCAAGAAGTTGAGATGTTTCCAACTCAGTTCTTAAGATTATTCTAGAGACAGACAAGGTGCTGGAGGCTGACGCTGATCATTTAAAGCTGGAGGCCCACCTGGGGATATAGAGCAATCCCCTAACACCCCGAGAAGGAGTATGGAAAAGCTAGCTTAGAAACTATGGGATAGTCTTTAAAACAATTAAAATTATATTTTCTGTGTGTGTGTGTGTGTGTGTGTGTGTGTGTGTGTGTGTATGTGTGTGTGTTTCTGTGTGATTCAATAGTTTGAATGTAAAGGTCAGAAAACAACTATTGAGTTGGTTCTCTTCTTCTATCATAGGACTGAGTTCAGGTCATCAGGCTTGAGTGGTAAGGGCCTTTACCAGCTGAGCCCTCTCCCCAATATCAATAACCTTTGAGCTACTCAAATCAAGGTCTCATTCTTGGGAGACAGGGTCGCTTCGGTGTGGTTTTCCAGTACAGGATTAGGAAGGATCTATCCCAATGGTTCTCAGCGTACGGTCAGTAGACCAGAAGCAGTAGTCAGATTTGAGAAGCTTGTTCTCAGTAGTTGTATTGTTACAAAGGTGAGTCCTCAGGCAGGTTTTTCTACATCAGAAACCATGAGCCCCTTGTCAGCCATGTACCTATAGGCCCTCCAGATGATTCTGTGTGCACTATAGAGAGGTAGTGAGCAAGCAAGTGATGGGTACTGCCTGCTTTAGGGTATAGGAGGCAAACTCAGGTCTTCAGTTGATGACAAGCGTGTTGGCTGATACAGAACTAGGTGGAAACACACAGCATATCAGTGTTAGGATTATATTAGGAATGTATGATGCAGACAGTGTACTCTGTTTCACAGCATGACAGTAAGGCTGTTTCCCTTAATCAAAACACTAAGCAGTGGTCCGGTTGGTCTCCACGTGCTTCTAAGCAGGTATAGGGACACATTAAGATGAGCTGAATTTGAACCTTGTAGAGAGGACTTCTCAATCCACACTTGCTCATTTACTCATTCAGACATGTGCTGAGTACCAACTTCCTGTCACACAACTTCCTGCGCTGTATGACAATCAAAAACAGAGTTGGTTTCAGGTACGGTGCGCAGGACTGGAGTCCCAGAAGGGCAGCACTCTGGAGACAGCAGCAGAGGGATAATGAGTTCCAAGTTAGCCTTGGCTATCCAACAACTCCTGGCCACTGCTAAACAAATAAGCAAATAGATTTTCGCAAATACAGTCTCCCTGTATTTGAATGCTTGGACATAGGGAAGGGCACTCTTAGGAGGTGTGGCCTTATTGGAGGAAATGTGGCCTTGCAGGAGGAAGTGTGTCACGGTGTAGGCAGGATTTGAGGTCATCTATACTCAGGTTCTGTCTAGTGTAGAAGATAGTCTTCTGCCTGGCTTCAGATCAAGATGTAGACAGACCTCTTGACTCTTCCAGCACCATGTCTCCCTGCAGGATTCGATGCTTCCTGCCACGATGATAATGGACTGAGCCTCTGAAACTGTGAGCCAGTCCCAATTAAATGTTTTCTTTTATAAGAGTTGCCTTGGTCATGGTGTCTCTTCACAACAATAAAACCTCAACTAAGAGTCCCCACCTCACCCCACCCCATGCTGCTGGCAGGCTCTTTCTATTTTTTTTTTTTTTAAATCTCATCCCCTACCCCCTTCTTTCTAAGAGGTTGTTCCCCACCCGGTACACCCATCTTGCCTTCCTGCCCTGACATTGCCTATACTGGGGGGGGGGAGGGTCCAGCCTTGGCAGGACCAAGGGTTTCTCCTCCCATTGGTGCTCAACAAGGTCATCCTCTGCTACACACGCAGCTGGAGCCATGGGTCTGTCCATGTGTACTCTTTGGGTGGTGGTTTAGTCCCTGGGAGCTCTATTGTTTTTTATGGGGTTACAAGCCTCTTCAGCTCTTTCAATTCTTTCTCTAACTCCTCCAATGGGAACCCCATTCTCAGTTCAATGGTTGGCTGCTAGCATTCGCCTCTGTATTTGTCAAGCTCTGGCAGAACCTCTCAGGAGACAGCTATATCAGACTCCTGTCAGCATGCACTTCTTGGCAAGCTCTCTTTCTAAAAACTATAACTTCATCCCTAACCTCCTTGGCGGAAGCTGTAAGGACTTAAGCAGATCTGGGCAAGGTTAGATCTTGGAGACTATTGAGCATAGAGAAGAAATCTACCAGCACCCCAGAACTTGTTAACAAAAGCAGACCCTGAAGCCCAAGTAGGCAGACTGAGTCAAACTCCCAGGACCTCAGGCTTCAGCTTAGGATGAGGCCAGGGGAGCACCTATGTCGTCTAAGATCTGACTGATCGATCGACCTCTGCTCTAAGAACGTGAGGCACAGTTTTGCGTGCTGCTTTCTGCGGTTCACACTGTTTAAGAATGGATCTTCTCTAGGCCCTTATTTTGCAATTAAGAAAATACCAAGCATTAAGTGACTTAATAATTATCTAAAGAAGTAATTAGAGGGCTGTCTTCAAGCCCAAGGCAAGAAATCCAGGTTCGTCCTTTCTGCTCGATCACTCACAAGCAGCAAATGCCAGAAGAAACGCAGACAACTGAGGCAACGTGCGTTGTGCTTTCTTTCATCGTGACGGTTGGCTTTACCCCCACACACCATATAAAATGCCCTTCAGAGAAAGGAACAATATTTTCTTCCTTCTTCCCTTCCCTCCCTTCTTGCCTTCTCCTCCTCTTCTCTTCTCCCTTCTGAGATGGTCTTCTGTAGATCTGATGGGTCTGGAACTCACCATGTAGCCCAGGCTGGTAATCCTTCCTGCCTTGGCCATTTTGAGTGTTAAGATTATAGGCATAAGCCACTGTGTTTGGCTGTTTTGTTTGTTTTAATGAGTAGTATAAAGGAAAGCACATGTTCCAAAATTAACTCTGAAAACTAGACTCATGCCTCCTAATTACTCTTGGTCCCCAAGAACATTCTAGCTTATTAAAAGCAAAGCAGAACTATAATCTCAGTGGGATATGGAAGGCTGAGGAAGGACTCAAAGCTCAAAGTCAGCCTGATCAACTAAAAGAAGTGTGGCCTCCAAATAAGTGTGAGCTGGTGAATCGTCATGTAAGGCCCTTGCTGCCAAGCCTGGTGACCTAAGTTTGTCCCATGGACCAACATAGTGAATGAAGAGAACCTCCTTCCACAAGGTGACCTCTACACATACACTGTAGGATTCATGGACTCCCTCCTCATAATTATGTGAATGTAATAAAAGATGTAAATGAAAAGGGATGGGTTATAGATAGTTCAATGATAGGGCACCTGTCTAAAATAAGCAGTCTTTGGGTTCGATCCCTAGAACTGAAACAACACAACAGTCTTCCTGATTGACATACTCATGTTGAAAGAGCTGGCCATTATAACTGGAAGAGCAATTATGTTCACTTAATCATATATCAGAACACAGCTGGATACAGAGAACAGCAAAATGAAGTGTCAAGAAATCCAGGAAAAGAAGGCAGAACAAATTAACACTATCTAACCTCCTATTTCAGACAAGGGTAGACTTAATGAATTCAGGAGTCAATGTTATGATTGTCCTGGACTGGGAAGGACTAGGCCCGGGAGGTGGCCTGAAGGAGCTTGTGTTCGGTTTCTTCATTTCATTAATGATAGAACAAAGGGTTCATTTTTCCCCTTAAATAAGAATAGAAGAACAATTAGGCATAAAATCAAGTTGGGAAATACCACACATAGAACCAAATGATTATATCTTCTTTATACCAATAGTATGTCTTTATCTTCTATTTATGTTTTGAAGAATACTGTATTGATATGGTAAAATATTATAGTATACTGCTATGACAGGATATAGATTTAATTCTTAAAGAATCAAGCAAAAACATATTTATAGCTGGGAGTGGTGGCATATGCCTTTAACCATAGCACTCAGGAGATAGAGGTAGGTAGGTCTCTGTTTACTGCAAGAGTGGGACCTAAAAATGAGATGAACCAAAGCAGTTGATCTCAACCTGTGGGTCATGACTCCTTTGGGAATTTGAACAACTCTTACACAGGGGCTGTCTAAGACCACCAGAAAACACACATGTTTACACTATGATTCATAACTAACAAAACTACAGTTATGAAGTAGCAATGAAAATATTTTTATGGTTGGGGTCACCAAGAGGAACTGTGTTAAGTACACAATCACAAGGACAAGTCGCATGTGACAGAAAACATGCTTTTTTCCGTAGAGGTACATAAATCACAACAGTTGAAGTAAACTCACTCCTACCCGCCATACCTGGGAGGAGCATGAAAACACACTCCAAACCCAATTCCGTGTTCTAAAAAAACAGAGGCCATAAGACTCTGGACTGTTTCCTTGGAGTTTTCTCACAAGCACTCAGAATTCTCACAGACTCTATTCTCAGCCTGTGAATTCAAGGTCAGTGTGGTTTATATAGCAAGTTCTGGGGCAGACAGCTGTGTAGGAAGATCCTATCTCAAAGCAACCACGACAATACGCAAAACCACCATGTTTGTAAACATGTTAGAATGTGTTTCTCCCCAAGGCTTTTCAATTGTATTCCATAATAAACATACACGTTTTTTTTTAAAAGTGTGAAGATGCTGCTTTTTTTCCTAAGAAAGAAATTTAAATAAGCATAAAGAACTAAAGAGAATTTGTGAGCTGCTTCCTGTGTGCCAGGACTCAAAGCCTGTCCTCTGAAAGAACAAGTGATCCTAACCGCTGATCAACAGTCCACCCCCCTTCACACACTTTTTGTGTTCAGTTGGGTTACCTCTTTAATTTGCAGAAACTTTGTTAGCTGTCATTTTTTTCAGTCCATTGAACCCCAGAGATTCCACATGTATACAGTGCTTATCAGTCAGGTACTTCCCAGTGGAGAAAAGTTGCCAAAGATATAAAGCTCTATAAATTGTTCATGCTTAAATCACCTTATAATAATGAAATAAATAAATAATAAAATAATAAAATATTACATATCTACACATCTATAGCTTAGGTCCCTGTTCCACAATTGAGTTGCTCCCCAGCCCTGTTTTTATTGACCATAAGGTAAAAATTTTAATGTCTGAAAGTTATTTTCGTCTGTCTATCTATTTTACTGTAGTAGTCAGTCTTGTAACTAACTTTACATTATCCTTACATCCTGCTACTTATGCCCCAGTGTATTGTATATGGTTTTTTACATTCAATAGGATTGGCCTTGAAGAACAGAGGACGCTTGCTGTCATTTCCCATAGGAGGTTATTAAAGATTGTCCTCTTTCTTGGGTTCCCCCTATAATTACTCAGAGATGCAGCAAGTCAATTTATGCTGTGAGGTCGATCAGGTAGCCCGAAAGGAGGCTCTGGATCAGAGGAGGGGAGCGGAGGAATCCAAAGTAGTTAGCATAGAAGCACCTCCCGCAGCCTCCAGAGGATGGCAGCCACAGCCAACTCTGGCTGTAGCTACAGGAGGGCCTGGGCTGGGGCAAAACCACTCCCAGATAAAAACCGAAAGAAACGGAGAAATCATAAGTGTGTACTTAAAGCTAAATATTGGGGCTACTTGATTATGCTAGTTAAGTTAACCACTTTTATAACTAGTTCAAATTCTACTTTAAAAAGGAAAATAGGGATACAGCTCAGTTGATAAAGCATTTGCCTAGGTTTAATTCCCAGGACTCCACAAATCCTGTATCCTGGTGCGTGAGTGTAATCCCAGTACTTGGAGGTGAAGGCAGGACAAGCAGACGTTCAAGGTCAGACTCAGATACAGAGAGTAGAGGTCAACTGTAAGCCAAGTGTGGCCCTGTCTCAAAAAAACCCAACATAGCAGAAGCCCTTTGGAAGCGTGTTCTGAGGAAGACGTAACTCCAGTTTAAGGATTCATTAAGCTCTGGCTGTGGAGTATGCATCCCCACATTTAAGTACTTCAAAATTACCATCAGCTGTGGGAGAGTTAACCGACTTGCCATGTTTGTTGCAGGCTAGTTAAGTTTTCTTAAATAGAAGGGCTGTGTGGTCTTACCTTTTGTGCAGGGACCTTACTTACCCTAAGAGTAGCCCACACCAATGGAACTCAGGCTTTGTTCTTTAACTTTTGCTTGAACTGTATAAAATTACTTTCGGGATTAAAAACAATCAAATAACAGAAAAGAAGCAGAAGCTGGAGAGACGGCTCAGCAATAAAGAGCACTGGATGCTTTTGCAGAGGATATGGGTTCAAATCCCAGCACCCACATGGCAACTTACAACAGCCTGGAACTCCAGTTCCAGGGGATCTGATGCCTTCCCAGACATGAGTGCAGGCTAAACTCCAATGCACATAAAATTAAAAATTAAATAAATTATAAAAAAAGAGAAAACAAACAAAGCAGCAATAGATGTAAGATGGCACAGGCGGGACATGAAGTGCCATCTTGGCCATTGGTCACCAACTCAGATAACCTCAGGTAACTGCCCGTTTCCTGTTTTTCTGCTTTTGAAAGGGGCGCTCCCCTCAAATGAAGGGGAAACATTTTAACTGACACAAAATTAAATGTGAAACATTTAATATGAACTATATAAAACATTATGTGGTAAATTGAATGTACCATGTGGTATTTTACCCTTGATATAGCCAAAATGTTTTTAAAAATCCATGTATTGGGAAAACCAATTTAATTTACCGTTTGTGGAGCATGCCTGCTATGTATCCTAAGTGGCAGTTAACATTTGTCAAATTAGTTGACCAAATTTATTATTATTTCTTTTTCATTACCTTTTCTTCCCACATAGTCCCGGCTAGCCTCAAATGTTCTTCTGCGTACACCTTTTGAATGCCGAGATTAGCACGTGTCATTAGGTTGTTTTGAAATTAAAACATCTTCTATTCAAACAAACACATTAATACAGGTTCTATGATGTGACGCTCATTTAATTTCACAGTTGTCACTCTCACATAGGTGGGAAGGAAGCTAGGTAATAAATAGAGTTATGTAAACTGATGATCTGGAAGAAATCACTTTCTTCCTGGCCTTTTTTTTTTTTTTTTTTTTTCCTTTCCCTCAAAGGACTCTCTAAAAATATCAGATTCTAGGGCAAGATGGTTCAGTGGGTACACCTGCCACCAAGCCTGTGACCTAATTCAATCCCTGGGACCGACATTGGTGAGAGGACTGACTGCTGCTCTCCTCTGATCTCTATCTGAGCACCACGGGCAGGTGTATAAATGTAGTAAAAAGAGTATCACAGCAACTGACATGATTTTTTGGTTAAGAGCACTGGATCTCTTGCAGCAGACTGACTGGGCTTCAATTACAAGTGCTTCAGAGCTGACGGTGATCCCAGTCGCAGGGTATCTAACACCTGCCCTCCATGGGTACTGCATACATGTGATACATGCAGGTGAAACTCATACGTGTGTATACACATATACCCAGGATATCACATTTGAGAATAGTTTCATCTCCAAGGCAATTATGGTTAGTTTTAATAGCAACTTGCTACAAATTAGAATCACGTGAGTAGGAGGTCATTTGAAGTCGGGTCCTGATTGCTGTGAGAAGCCCCGCCCTGACTGTGGGCGGCACCTTCTTGTAGGAGCTCAGATTCCAAAAGGCTGCCGAGTGGATCTGTGCCACCCCGATTCGGAATCCTTTGTTGACAGAGCTAGCATTTCTCCAGAGATTTCTGAACCCACCTGGTGGACTAAACGACTACTGGCTGTCACCCCTCAGTGACAAACAGCTGCTCTGGAACGACTCCAACTGTGGACAAGCCAGCCTCACAGATGAATACTGGCTTCTCAGCATCTCAAGTGTGATTCGGCCCCGGCTACTATTTGGAAATCCACTTAATAAATTATGATATCTACAGTACACATATATGTCTTCATCCCCTTGGTTCTGTTCTTCTAGAGGGCGTGACTGAAGCAGCAGTGAACAAACTGACTTAACCCAACAGTTACACAGCTTCTCTTATCCTGGCCTTACGGAGAATTAGTTAGCCAGGCACACTCATTTGGTTTCAATTGCCTATGGAATACATTAGCTTTCTCCAACCTTACCATGGCCCTGACAGCAAAAGTACTCCGGGTTTTCAAGAGTAAAGGCAGCAGAGTTTCCCAAATGGTCAGATGCATTACATTGTCAGCACTGAGAGATGCATTATTACACTGTTAGCACCCAGAGATGCATTACTGCATTGTCAGCACTGAGAGATGCATTACTGCATCGTCAGCACCGAGAGATGCATTATTACATTGTTAGCACTGAGAACAGGACTCCTGGGGGTAGGGGGCATAGAATAAAACTCACCTCAATACACAGGAATGCAAACAGATCCTTTTACCATGAAGATAACCAAAAGAATAGAGTAAGGGTCCCCCCCCCTCCACTAAATCTTTTGAAGTAGGGTCTTGCACTGAACTCCAAGCTAGCCTGAAGCTCACGCAGCCCAAGCCAGCTTCAATGTTGCAGGAACCCTCCTGCCTGAGACCCCATAATACTGGGGTTATAGGTTTGAGTGACCATGCTGGCCACAGTAATTTTTATAGATAAGAAATGTAACCATTTAATGTTTGGACAGAAAAAAAAATTGACACCTGTGTAAGAAGTAATGCTAAAAACCAACCAACCAACCAACCTGTGGGGGGCCCATGAGATGGCTTAGCATTTAAAAGTGCTTGAGAACTGGAATCCTCTGACCTCCATGCCCGGGCCTGCTCTCACATCCCACCAAACACTATACTAATAAATAAAATGCGCTCTGACGATATACACAAGGATTTTTAAAAAGCCATTTATTTTAAAAAACTGGGTTGTCAAATCACATACACGAGCAGAAGAAACACAACTATTGAAGTGGCCCTGTAATACAGACACCAGTGGGGCGTTCACACAGTACCTGAAAATACAGCTAAAAAAGGGGTCTGCTAAGTACTGAGCTTCAGGCTCCTACCTGACCCCTGGTTGAATGGCTTTAGTTAGCATACAGTGAGAGGTAGAGTCCCAAGTGTAGTAGCTGATGCCTCAGGGCTCCGTTTAAACAAAACAGAAATGAAACGCCATCCCCTCTGAGGGGGAGGCCTTGCCTATCACTTATTTCCTTGGTGCAAACAGAAGCCAAGTTTCCCTCCCCAAATACTTCAGCATTCCCAACCGAAAAAGTGTGGCGTTTTTTTTTTTTTTTTTTTTTTTTAGGCAGTGTGCTGGAGACATTTAGCTTTCTTCACCTTCTGATTCAGATTCTAAGAGAAAAAAAAAGAAAGAAAGAAAGAAAAATCAGGTACTATTAGATTATGGATAAGATTCCAATGAGCAGCCCGATGCTCTGGGGTATATTATGGGTAATACCCAATGCCTGGGATATTTCCCCTCATGTATTAGTTATGTAAAACAGCTACACAAGAGGGCGGAGGGAAAACCCTCCATAACTTTTGCTTCCCAGTGACCTCCAGCTCTCTAACAATGCGGTGAGTCCATGTACATTGTTAAAGAGTATAGTCTTCCCTGGGTCTTCTAAGACCTGCTTTTCATTCGATGTTTCCACCTCAGGCACGACTGATCTGGCGACGGTGCAGAAACCCCTTCCAACCCCACCATGTGTGGCCAAGTGGATAAACTGAGTTTGACTTTATTTTTCTTTTAAAAATGTTATTACCTTGCTTTCTGAAATGAACACTGAGATGTACGCAGAATAGAACGTTTGTGTACGAAGACATAGTAAGATTTTAAGGAGATCGAGAGAGAGATTGAGAAAAAGAGAGAGATTGAGAGGGAGAGGGAGAAAGAAAGAAAGAGAGAGAGAGAGAGAGAGAGAGAGAGAGAGAGACTGACTAAAATAAAGCAGTAAGCATTTGGCCAGTGACCATTAGGGCTGTTACGTGAAGTTACCTTCTTCTGCATTTTGTAACCACTCCACAAATTTCTTCATCTGGTCGAGGAAGACGCTTTTGCCTTTGGCGGCATGTGCTTCTTTATACCACTTCAGTATCGCCTCTTCGCTCAGAACGTCGGCTGCAGTTAGAAAGCAAGGTTGCCAAGTTACCACACGAATGTCATGTTTAAAAATAAACTCTGGGTGTGGGGGCGGTTCTGGAGGTGGCTGAGGAGTTGTAAGCATTTTCTGTAGAATCATGTGGCCAAGAATTCAGATCCCACCATGGATCTGTGTTCAGAAGAAGCCTCTCACCCTAGCTCCAAGGGCATGAGAGACAGGGAGACAGGGATTGGGCGGCTTGCTAAATCCTAGCAGAGCCATGGAGAAACATGAGCCTCTGGTTCAAGGTAAGATGAAATAGAGGACACCTGACTACCTCTCTGGCTTCCATTAGAGCATCTGTCCCCAAACCCCTCCTCCCCAAGCTTGTCTCTAAGCAGCTCAGACTGGTATCTTTACAATCAACTTCCTTATCAGTAAGGATACAGTGCTAGCAACGCAGGTAAATACTAGAAGGAGGAAATATTATTTATTTATTTATTTTGCAAATGAACCAACAATTCCAACAGCTTAGAAAACCATGGATAGATAAATTCTACTGAAACCTGATTATAGTGCAGACTTAGTATGGGCTACATACATGTAATTCCAAGAGTTGGAAGGGGGAGGCCAAAGAATCAGGGATTCAAAGTCATGCCAACTACTCACTGAATGTTAAACTAGGTAGCCCATACAGGACCCGGTAGCCCACAAAGGACCTGGTCTCATAAACAACCAAATGGCTACATTTTCTTTAAAGAAGACTTTCTTTTTGTTGAGGAGAAATAGGCAGCAAATAGACAAGGTGGAGGCAGGGTGTAGGGATGAGGCCAGCAAGTAGATAAAGACCTTCAGGGGTGGGATTGATAGATAACCCAACCTTCTACTTCTTTTTTTAAAAATTTGATCTCAGGTGACTTACTTATCTGCTTATTTATTTAACGTCTAGGATTACACTGTAGCTGTCTTCAGACACACCAGAAGAGGGCATCGGATCCCATTACAGATGATTATGAGCCACCATGTGGTTGCTGGGAATTGAACCAGGGACCTCTGGAAGAGCAGACAGTGCTCTTAATCACTGAGCCATCTCTCCAGCAAAATTTATTTTCGTTGCTAGTTCCTAACTGTAATTTTGCTTCTGTTATGAATTGTAATGTAAATATCTGACATTATCATGAATAGAGGATCCTTAAGGAAGGGAAAATGAAAATGACAGTCTCCAGACTCTGCCAGGATCCTATAGAATTTTTGTCCCCTGGAAGAGTCTAATCCATTACATGTACTGTTAATGCAATATTGATAGATCCTTCTAATGACATATTTGCAATTATAATATTGACTGATAGATATCACAGAAATTGTTGAATATAGACAGTATTCATTTAAAACACCAGTACCATTTTAATAACAAAAACATTTAGTTTTCTTTCCCTTTCTTTAAAAACAACAACAACAACAAAACCAGGCTTTTAGAAAGGGCTCTTAGATTAAATTGAAGAAATGGGGAGGGAAGAGGCACTGGAGAAGTGGCTCAGTGGGTAAAAGCCTGGGCTGATCCTCAAGAGGACCCAGGTTCAATTCTTAGTACCCGTGTGACAGTTAACAATCATCTCACGTTCCAATTCCAGAGGACAGGATGTCCTCTCTGGCTTCCATGGGAACCGAGCACACACATGGTGCATAGACATACAGACAAAACACTCATTTATATAAAATAAATAAATGCATGTGGCTGGTTTAGAAAACAGGTGTTTTTCCACTTAAAACAATCATTTAATGCACTACACTTTACAAATTAAAGATGTCTAGACTTATTAATTTATAAGTGCTCCTGTAACAGTCATGACCCTACAGAAGTATTCTAATCCTCCAGCCTTTTTGTTGCTTCTACTCTCAGCTTTCCACAGCCTGAACCACCAGTCCAAGCCCATTTTTCAAAAAGGGAAAAAGCCATGATGTTGGCCTTAGGAAGTAACCTGTTGCTATTCAAGAATGCTTTGCAGTAACTTTTCAAGAATACTAATTAGGGTTTGAAGAACCTCATGAACGGTCCATTGTCTTTCAGACACTACTCATTTTAGTATTTTGCAAGTCCTTTTGATCGTGATCCCCTCCACCCCTTATCCCCAGGAATATAAGAATATTCAGCTGTGTGCCCAGTCATATGCAGTTTTTGTTCTCCCTCTCTGCCCTGAACTACTATTCTTATAAAAAAAAAAAAATACATCATAAGATGCAACACTTATGGGAAATTGACAAGTATATAAATGGAAACGTTGTTCTTTCCACACATGAATGAATGGGGATCAGACAGAGAGCCAGACAGCTGATTCACCTGCTGCTCAGGGGTGTGGCTTGCAGGTCTTCTGAAGGCAGAGCCTATGCTTCTGTTATAGCTGCCCAGAGGGGACAAAAGTAGCCAGGCACACACTAAAATGGGTCAGTGACAGGGACGGAAATGATACCAAAGGACTGGCAAAACCACATCAAATATATCGACTGCTAAAATCACCGAACAGTACAACGGAGAAGTCTGAGAAGCTAAGAACACCATTCATCAGCAAATATTTCTTTGAAAGATCAAATCTCCAGCCCTAGGCACCTAAAGCCACTAACTGAGACAGTTAGGCACACGTGGATATTAAAAAGCTCAAGAGGGCTAGAGAAATAGCTGTGGGTAAGTGTGCACTGTTTCTCTGTTTGCCCTCTGAGATCCTTTGGTTCCCAGTACTTACAAGTCATGACTGACTCCCTACACACCTCCAAGCCTACACTCCTCCTTCTGGCCTTAGAAGGCATCTGTATACATAGACTGGTGCAAATAAATGCCCTTAATTCCAACACAGGGGACAGAGAGGCAGATGGATTTCTGTGGGTTCAAGGCAAGCCTGGTCTACATAGTAAGCATTTTTCTAAAACTAGGTTTTATTCTCTAGCTCAGGCTGGCCCTGACCTTGTAATCCTCCTGCCTCAGCTTCCTCAAGAAGCGGGGGATTACAGGCAAGAGCCACTGGGCGTTTTTGTCCTACTAAGAAATAGTGGAGGAAGGGTTTGTTAAAACCACGAAGCACACGGTGTTCCCTTAGGCTAGATGGTATATTTTCCTTCCATCTTGCAGTTTAGAAAGTTAGGAACTCCTTTGTGTATGTAATTTCCAGCTCTGAACAAGGGAGTGGCCACATAGCAGGCATTCATTATACAGACAGCAGACAAACACAGGAAACAACAAAGAGGCCGAGGGAGACTTAACTTTGCAACATGTTATCTTTATAGTTAAACCTAAAATCCAGAACTGTATATTAAGAGTGTCACACAGGGGAACAAGTCAAAGAATAATTAAGTCTCCCTCCCTCCCTCCCTCCCTCCCTCCCTCCCTCCCTTCCAGGAACTCGCCTTGTAGCCCAGGCTGGACCTGATCTCACAGACATCTGTCTGCCTCTGTCTCCCAAGTGCTTAGTCTAGAGGCATGCACCACCACTGCCTGGCTCATTTTTTTTTCTTTAAACCAAACCGAACCAAACCAAACCAAACCAAACCAAACCAAACCAAACCAAACCAACAACCAAAATCCTTAGAACAAGAAATGCCCTTTTAGGAATATGTGTGGAAGAAGGCACAGAGTTTAACCTATGAGTTTTTTGTAAGTAAAATGCAGCTGGGCACAGTGGGGAGGAGAGTGCCTTTCATCTCAGCATTTGGGAGGCAGAGTCAGGGGGAAAGCTCTGAGTTCAAAACCAGTCTGGTCTACACAGAGTTCCAGGACACTGGGGATACTGGGAGAGACCCCTATCCTTTACCACACCCCCCAAAAACAGCAAGTCTTCAGAAGCCAGAGGCACGGGAACCTTGGAGGTCAGGTTACTGCGGAGGCAGTTGTGAGCTCCCTGATGTGGTTCTAGGAACTGAACTCATGGCCTCAGCAATGCGCACTTTCAAAACTGCTGACCCATCTCTCAACACCTTGGACTGCAAGTTCTCCAGAGCTAGAGAGAGCTTTAAACTCACTACTCATCCAGCCTTTCCAGGCACAATACAAGAACATCTAAGTCCTCATATCTATCTGCTACTGTACAAGTGCCCGCTGTGTAAAATAATAGTGAAGTGAAAAAAAAGGATAAATAGGGTAACCTAGCAATACTCTTAATGGTGGCAGGAACAACCATTTTTCAGGGATTTCTTGTTCAAGAGAAAATAAGGAGTACTTTACTAAAAGAAAAAAAAGTATGTATAAATCTTACGGAAAATTATAAAATTACCAAAAAAAATTTACTATTTTAACATCTCAATAATATATACTTTTAGGTCTCAATCAAAAAAAAAAAAAGGAGGAGGAGGAGGAGGGGGAAGGGGAGGAGGAGAAGGAGAAGGAGGAGGAGGAGAAAGGAAGAAAAAGAAGGAGGAGGAGGAAGAGGAGGGGGAAGGGGAAGAGGAGAAGGAGAAGAAGGAGGTGGAGGAGGAGAAGGAGAAGGAGAAGGAGAAGGAGAAGGAGAAGGAGAAGGAGAAGGAGAAGGAGAAGAAGAAGAAGAAGAAGAAGAAGAAGAAGAAGAAGAAGAAGAAGAAGAAGAAGAAGAAGAAGAAGAAGAAGAAGAAGAAGAAGAAGAAGAAGCAGCAGAAGAAGCAGCAGCGAAGAAAAACAATCTGAATTTCCATTCAAACCAGGAAAATAAATGTGATGCAGGAGCCTTTCTGGGTACAGACATGACTGGCTTCAGGTTACTTTTTGAGCTGACTGACTGCCCAGTCAGTGGAAGGACCACTGCCTTTTATATTCTAGGTGATTTCATAATTTCAGGCCATCACGCCATAGAATTTGGGACTGGAGACCAGTCAGTCCGTCAGTTTTAGCTTTTGTCATCGGTTGCTATGAGGAGCATCCTGAGAAGGATGCTGGCGTTAGTAGGTACAGAGAGAACTCGGCACTCCATCTGCCACTTCCTGCACCCTGCCTGCTCTCCACAAACCTCGTGTGTGAAGGCTTGTCCCCCATCTCATGGGGCTATTACAGGTGGTAGACCCTTTCGCAGGTAGGGGCGGTGGCAGAAATAAGGTGCTTGGAGTGGGCCTCTGAAGGCTGTGCCTGGCTTCGGGTACTGGTCTCTGCTTCCTGTGAACATCTTCTGCCACTTGCCTACTACTATCATGGTTTGAAACCAGTGACACCATTTTCTTGAATGAACATTTTTTTTCTACAAGTTACTTCTGTCAGGTACTGTGGTTACCACAATACAAAAAGAAGCAAGGGCAAACTGCTGATGTTGCTCCTAGTAACAGGTCATCTCTCTGTGAATTAAATAAAATAGAAAAATGGGGGCTGTTTTAGAGAAATTAACATTTAAGCTATGGTGCCTCACACAGAAAACCTTTCAGTAATGCAGTGTTTGGTTGCGGATGCAGAGGGTAGAAAGCAAACGCAGAGCCCCCTTTCTCAGCCTCAGATGAGTCGGCTGTGGTGTGGGTGGTCAGAACTGCTGGCGAGGTGCTGGCAGTATAACCTGAACAGTTCTTTAAGGAAACTCATTTTGTACAAACGAGGGGGTTGCTGACAGGTATGTATGCACAGCATGTGCAGACACCATATCAGAAGAGGCTGTCAGATCCCCTCAATCTGTCATTATGGATAATGGCAGACCACCATGTGGGCGCTGGGTACTGAACCCAGGTCCTCTGCAAGACCAACAAGTCTCCCTAACCACTGAGCCACCTCTCCAGCCCCCAGAATTTTCTCATTTTTATTTATGTAGACTGGTGTTTTTGTCTGCAATCATGTCTCAACATCATATGCATGCAGTGCCTGAAGAAGCCAGAAAAGGGGGTTCATTCTCCCAGGGAGCTGGAGTCATGCACAAGTGCTAGTAACTATATGGGTGCTAGAATTGAATTTGGGTCTTCTGCAAGAGCAGCCACTCAGTGCTCTTAACTGAAGTTGAGTCTCCTCTCTAGCCCCAGGTTTAGTTTTAATGAGACATTTTGGTGAGCCTCAAATTTAAGGCACTACTAGTATCTTTGGTCCACATCCAAACAGAACTAATGATGAATAATCTCAAATGAGATCTAACAGTTACTAAACTTTTTTTAAATTTTAAATCAAATTATACTTAGTTTATTTATTGTGTGGATGCTACAGTGAGTCACGTGTGGAGATCAGAGGACAATTTGTTGGTTCTCCAGTTCCACCACGTGCGTGTCAGGGATCTAACGTCAATTGTCACCTTTGGCAACAAGTTCCTTTATCTACTGAGCCACCTCCCTGGCATGGCTACTATACTCTTTTACTAAAATAAATATTACAAAATACCTCACCGTCTTAGTTTAAGTTTCAATTGTTGTGATAAAACAATGACCTTTAAAAGCAACTTTGGGAAGAAGGGGTTTATTTCAGTTTACAATTTGTAGTCTGTCATCCAAGGAAGTCAGAGAAGGAACCTGGAGGTCCTATGCTGCTTACTGGTTTGTTCCTCATGGTTTACTCAGTCTGTTTATTTATAGCATACAGGACCACTGTGCTAGGGGTGGCACCGTGCAAAATGAGCTGGGCACTCCTACATTAGCCACTTGTATTAAGAAAATGCCCCAGAGGTTTGTCCACAGGCCAAATTGGTATGGGCATTTTCTAAACTGAGGTTCTTTTTTCCAAGTGACTCTAGTAGTGTTAAGGTGACTTAAAAGTAGCCAGTACACTTATCGTTCTGCAAACATGAATGTCACCCCCCCCCCACTGGTGAATAAGATGAATTCATAGTGAAATGAATTTTCCACTAAGCATTTAAAAAATAACTATCAATCATGTTAAAAAAATTTGCAACACGAAGTCTAAAGTTATTATTCAAAGTAGACGACTTTGCTGGGCAGGTGTGAGAGACGCAGCTGTCCATCACCCTAATTAAGGTGATGAGGGGCTGGGTGGAATAAAGGAAATGGGTAGGAGTTGGGGGTAGGGGCAGGAAGGGGACATGAGTGGGTAACAGGACATGCGTGAATATGATCAAAATCCATCATATGTTCAATTGATACTAGTCAAAAAACTAAGAAAGATACAGTAGGCAATTCTGAAATCACAAAGGGAAAGTAAGGGCTTAGCTTATATTACTTTATATATGTGATATTATGCCACTGCCACTTATGCATGTAACACCTCTAATGGGCCTTCTGCAATGCTCAAAATCTATCTCCCAACTGCTCCTTTCCCCTCACAGAACTTGCAATCTGGCCCTCGGGCAGCCGAACATCACTTCTGTATGCTGTAGGTATGGAGACGGAGATCAGCTAGAGCGCTCAACACTCATTTTTAGTGCTAGTTGTCATGGCAACCTAAAGCCTTATAAATACAATAAAGAGACAGTAAATGCGACTATTTAAAAATAGCCTTGCCTTAGAAAAACAGGAGAATGGCTGGGCCAAATAACTAAAATGTCAAGCGAAAGGCTAATTATTGCAATAATTTTCAAGTCAGCCTTATGGCACCTAAATGGGTCTGAAGGCAGTATATATAGCATTTTGATAATCACTGTTATTACAGCTAATTGTTTCAATTCAGAAGAAGACTCAATTATCTTATATAATTACGCTCGTTCCCTATAGCCAAGAAGCAACCAGTTCATCCCGTCTATGGCAGCTTCTGACCAGTAAGAAGTGTTCAGGTGTCTAACTAGCAAAGGCTCCTGGTGCAGGGCATCCTGAGCCCATGCCTTCTCTCTTTCTGTGACATGGCCAACCTCCAGAACCTTCCCCAGTTAGCATCTGTGGTGTTCCTCCCTAAGGACAGGCTTTGACCTCTGCCTTACGCACCTCTGTTCTCACAGAGCTTCAACAAAGACAGAGGCACAGGGGCGGAGCATGGACGGTACCTTTATAAAAGAGAACCACGATCTTCTGGAAGGCTTTCATGAAGTGGATGTTGTCATAGCAGTATTCCTGAACCTTCTGCAGGAGGACAAGCTCTGACTGGCCTTGGGAACTGAACACGGCCAGCAGGGGAGCGTATTGCTAGAACAGAGCAGAGGGAAAAGGTGTGTGACCTGGAGCCAACACTCTTGGAATCTCAACAGCGCCTTGAAGGCCCCTTTCGCGGTTAGTATGTTATGTCCAATTAGAGTGAATTTTATACCAGTGTATACTCTAGTCACTGTACCCACTAAGGAGACCAAATACGACTGTATTACAAACAACTACACAACCCTTGGTATATATTGGGAACTGTGGAATTGAAATCACATCTTCACAGGCTATGGTGCAGGCCAGCTCTACCATGAGGATGGTGGGAAGCTAAGCCTTCCCCGTGTCCCAGGCACCGCAAGCCACCTGAAGGATCTCTTTCTGTTATTCCTGAGTCCCAGATATCTTTGGCTTTCCGTTAGTGCTAGAGAGCTTTTTCTAAGACCTACTCACTTCCCTTTCGTGGAGATGTTCCCATCTGGAACAGTGTTCCTTCCCCTGACCTCACAGACACTGAAAATCGTCATCCATGGCCACTTAGGTCACAATCTGACCTCGACTTCCTAATTGAATTCTCCATGCAAGATCTCCTACTGTTTCTGCTCGCCATAGTGCCAGGGCATGCTGTACCTCAAAATAGTCAACTGACACAGTCAATTTACTTCTCTAATCCTAATGTCTATTCATAGCTTACTTAAATCAAAGATTCTGGCTTCTATTTTTCCCTATGGAACACAGTCGATAATTAGCTCACATTTCTTGTTAATGTATGATGTTACAGGTGACTGTATATTTCCAATGTCTTTTAATGAGAACCCATCTGGAGATGTTTCATGCCTAAACATTTTAGGCAGCGGCAGATTTGAGAAGGAAAATGACGTAGCCAGGGTTGGCTCTGGGGAAAGGCTCTGCATTCACTAGCTCTTTCGTTTCTCGTTATTTGTGACAGGGTCTCACGTAGCCCGGACCGGCCTAGAACTGATCTGCATGATGCCACCTTCTCAGTGCTTGGGGTTTCAGGCATGCGCTGGCTCTACCCGTCACACCGTCAGGAGGTGCAGCTGACCCGCCTCAGAGCTGGTTCCCTTCAAATGCCCGTTACCTTCAGGTGCTTAAGAGCCTGCTCTGCAACCAGCTCCTCCTTCTTGTTCCATTCCACAGCGTTCATGATGCAGGTCCACAGCAGCCCGATCACAGCTGTCTCCGGAAGGTCGTTCCTTTTCATTTCCTCTTTGACATAAAGCACCACCTACGTTTCATGGAAAGAGAGTCGGAGAGGAACAGCAGATCAACTGTAAATGCTGGGGCTATTTCTCTCCACGGCCTGGGGCAGGGTGGGAAATCCTGGGCTCGGCCGCTCCATCCCTAATACACATCCTTCAATGATAAATGAGAAGTATAAAACCTCAACTTAATTCTTCACAGACGCTGCTAGATGACATAGAATAAGAGAAAGGCTTAGCTTCCTGGACAACCATTCTATGGGGGAACCCTTTGGGTCCAGCAGAGTAGGGCACTTGAGTCAGGCTGACTTATCGTGGGAGCGAAGTAAGCAACAGCTCTGTGAATTTTTCTGTTGCTTAAAATTAAACTTCTTGATGGGTGTGCCTTGGGCCTGCCCAGATCCACTCTCTACAGTGTATCTTTTCAGTCCTGCTCTTGAGATGACTCTCCCACCCCATCTCAGTGAAAAGCCAATAGGTAAAGAACCTGAACGCAAAGGCACCACCCTCCTCCTTCCCCTCCTCACTTTCCAGACAGGGAACCTCGATAAATACACGAGGGTGACCTTGAACTTACTGCTCCTCTCTTCACCACGTAGCTGCTGAGATTAGCAGCCATATCTGGTTTATGAGGTACTGACATTGAACTGAAGGCTCCCATGTACCAAACAAGCTACACCCCAAATCCTGTCACTTTCTTTCCTCAATTCACGTCAATCCAGTGTATTCTGCAATTAGCAATACATCCCTTCCTCTCCCTTACGGTGAGAAGATAACTGTGTTCTTTACTCCTGAGCTGAACTTCAGAAACAGAGGACTGGCTGGGTAGCTTTAGAGAGAAGTGGCAACCCAAGGCTCAGACCTGCCTGGGATCCTCGAATGACTAGGAACAGGGATTGCTGTGGTGTTCCTTGTAGCTCACACCTCACCCTGTGCGTATGACAGTCAAGCACAGCTCTAGTGTGAAGAAAATGGCTGCAGCCGCTGCAGACTGAGAGAGCGTTTGTTGTTCTAACACCTCCACCTGGTGGACACTTAGCAGTTTGAGCTTCTGCAGCCCCCACTCTCCCGAGAAGCCAGGTAAGGCTCAGAGTACAGCAGATACAGCTGAAACTCGAGGATTTGGGAGTAGGAGGAGGACTCCCCAGCTAAAGTTTGAGTTTATCATGTAGAAAGGGTGGTTTTTTCTTTCAGCTTAAACAATGCCTTTCCAGATGCATAGCCAGTTACTGCTCTCTAACACATGGCAAACCATGCTTAAGCACGGTTCCAAAACCGGTAGCCTTTACAGAGCTCTTATAACGGGGTACATAAGATGCTGGCCCAACTGATCTTTCCCTGTGTGGATTTGTGTTTTCTTCTTCAAAGGCGCTGGAATATAGCTCAATGGTGGGGCTCTTGTTGTGTATGCACACGGTCCTGGGTTTGACTCCAGGGGCCATGGAAATAGAAACAAGCAACACGTTCATACCCAGTGATGCAAAATGCCCACACCTTGACACTAAGTGCTAGTTAATGCTTGCACCAGGTAGAGAATCGACAGTTCAACAGAAGACGTCACTGTGTGGGAGATTTTACCAGCAGAGCGCTAAGTCTGCATGTTGATAATCATGGCAGCCTGGTGAAAATGAGCAGTGTGAGCCAAAATAACGTCAGCTTCTAGAACACTCCAAAATATAACAAAATAGGATTTTGAGTCAGTACTTTGAGCCAACTTCAATGTTAGGAGCAAGGGAATAGTGTATGGTAACACACAGGAGGGAGGGGAAGGCGAGGGAGGGGATGCGGGTTGCCCTGGTGCTGTTCCTATTTTGATGCTAATTACTCTTCCCCAAGAGGGGCTGCCTAGGAGAGGTCAGGACCTTCTCCCCATTTTAACTTGTAAAATAAAGGCTAGAGCTGGTGATTGGGCAGGGGAAGGGAAGGTGGAGTTGGGGAGGGAGGGGGGAAGAAGGATAAAGGAGGAGGAGGAGGAGGAGGAGGAGGAGGAGGAGGCGGAGAAGGAGGAGGAGAAGGAGGAGGGAGGAAGATGGAGCTGAAGCACGAGGCCTGGAGAAACTGCAAGTGATAAGAGATCTCATAGCTGGGGAATAGAGCAGTGCAGTGGTAGATCTGCCTAATCTAGGTGCACAGCTTGTATTCATACTGAGTTGCGTTTTCTTTTCACCGGCTTATTTGGGTTGGGGAATTTACCACAACAGGGGAAGCTTATGTTATATGACCTATATAACTCTACGCATGCACGCACCAGCATGCATAGTTTTTTGCAGCGTTGGGGATGTAAACCATGGCCTTGTGAATACTTCTTCAGGTGCTCTATCATTGAATACACCCACACCCATCATGTTTGTTGAACTGGAGTTCACCATGGTCTCCTAGCTCCCTGACGGGCTCCAGCCTTACCCTGTATCTGTGTGTGTTGTGCAGGAGTTCAGTACACGGCCTCTTACCTCCTTGATGGGGCATTCCTGAGACAGTCGCTCTTGCAGCTCCTTCTGCAGTTCCTTCCTGGTGCCCAGTGACTGCTGGACTCGGAGAAAGTCTGACAGCTCCTTCAGTCCCGCGTCAGTGAAGTACTTGGCGAAATGATCCACACTCTGTCTGTTCACTGGGAAGAGTTCCTGAGGGAGAAAAGGAGGTGTGTAAAGTACAGCCTATTCAGACGAGGAAGGAATTCTCACACTAATGTCACTTGTGATCTCTCACATTCAGATGAGGACTAACATATTCCTATACAGTGACTTTTAAAATAAGATGGTTTTATGAAAAGGATTGAGCAACGCAGACAAACTTGCTTTGCACACTGTGCCCATCCATCTTTTCTCCTTTTGCTTTAATCAATGACAGCACAGGGCTAAATTTGTCTGACTACACGAATTCGATAAAACTCTGAGCAGCATTTGAATTGTTTTTAAATTGAGAAGAAAACGGACACAAGTTAGCTGTTCGCACTGCTTCCTTAATTGAGTTAACAGGGCTCTCTCCGCAAGGCTGAAATGATTGGAAACAGTAGGAGAAAAACCACTTGTCTCCAGGGACCTCCACTCTCATTCCAAGTAAATGCTGCGGCTATTCCAATACAGCGAGGGAGCAATGGGGGACTTCACCATTCTACACTGAGGGTGGCTCTCAACTAAGGTCTGAGTGAGACCCAATCTGAACTTACCTCATCAACTGCTCCAGTTCTTACATAATTCAGATGGTGCTTTTTTTTTTAAATTTTTTTGTTAAAACAACAACAACAAAAAAGAGCAGAACCCCATAGCTGCTTTGATACCATCATCATTACATCTTACCCTATGCAGCCTGGCACCCTCTCGGTAACGCTTACTCACCGTCTAATCCTGTGTGAAGTCAGCAGCCAACTATGAAATGCAGGCAATTTTCAACGCTCTCACATTCCCCCCAATTGCCGGCAAGTCTAAACACCTGGCATGTGCTTTGCATTGGTTAGATCTGCCCGCATGTTGCCCAAGGCTCCGTATTTCCACCTTAGTGTTAAGAACTGTCATGGGGCCGCCACTGAGGAGAGGAGCAGAGCAGAGGCTGCTGGGCCAGGACTCAAACCTCAACCTTCCCATATCATCACCAGCAAATTTCCCTTGAGTCATATCTTGTATTTCAGAACAAGAGCCAATGGGAAAATCTATCAAATGGGCATGCATATCAAAACCACTTCCCACCACAATGAAACTTCACTGTTAATATTTACAGCATCACCAAAGACCTTCCAGATTTAGGGGGAAGGGACCCATTTCATTTTATGGAGTGGTCCCCTCTCCTCCCAGAGAATCAAACTGTATTGGCACTTCCTTTAGATTAGATTGTTTACAATAAAAAAAAAGTATTTCTAAAAACAAAAACTATCTACCTATCTATGTATCTATCTGCCTGCCTATCTATCTATCTATCTATGTATCTATCTATGTATCTATCTATGTATCTATCTATGTATCTATCTATGTATCTATCTATCTATGTATCTATCTATGTATCTATGTATCTATGTATCTATCTATCTATCTATCTATCTCCCTCCCTCCCTCCCTCCCTAGTCATCTCTCTCTATCTATCTAGTGTGTTCACACATGTGTGGGTCCTCAGAGGACAGCTTGTGGAAATCTGCTCTTTCCATATGTGGGTCCTGAGGAGTCAAACTCAGTTCTCAGGCTTGGGAGCAGGCCCTCCTACTCATTTATCCATATTGCCAGGCCTGAAGTAGAAATGCATCACCAAACACAGCAGCTGATGTGGACTGTATAGCTAGAACTATTCAAGGACAGTGCTGTTGGGACTAAAGTCAATATTGGCTCCACAGCTCAGCATAACCACTGAACATTCTCTGTCAGGAAGACAGGACTGCAAAATGGGATCTGATGTTGTGCTCAAGTGCATGTCAATCATACTGTTCACAGTTCACTTATGAAGCAGCTGTGGCTTCAGGATGCGTACCCTCATTACATAGGCCTCCCGACTACCAGAAGTCTGTATTAATTACTACTCGACATGATCTGTTTTCCTCTAGCTTTTGTCTATGTTGTTTTTTCTCTCTACAGTGTTGGACCTTGACTTTTCCCTTTGTTTTTGACTTTGAGGTAGAGTCTCATGAAGGTAGGCTTCGGTCTGGCTATGTACCAGAAGACTAGCTTCAAACTCAGGGTAATATTCTAGCCTCTGCCCCCAGTGTTAGGGTTCTAGACATGTACCACAGTGACACTAATTCACCATTAAAAAAAAAAAAAATGCATGTTTTAGTTGTGTGTAGCCCATTCCCTTGAAGTTGGATGTTACCTCATAAAAGCCAGGGTCTGTCTGCTGTCCTTCAATTATCCCCATTCCCAGAATTTCTGGCCCACAATAAACCAAAAACAAACTCAATGAATAAATAAAAGGTAAGACCACTTCACTTGTCCTTTTTCTAGGGACTTGAAATAGTTTCTCCCATCCCCTCTCCTCTCGAGCTATATAAATTTTTCCTTCGTCTGGAACAGGGCTGAGTAACGGCTAACGTCACTATTTTTGTGAACGGTTACATAAAACTTTGTTGCATATCTTCATGAAACAAAAATCACTCCCTTGAGAATGTAACAGATGCCAAGAGTCTCATGGGTTGAGTCAGGAAGTCTCAGGCACCTCCGTACTTGGATATCACAAGCACCCTGTCCTCGCCCCACTGATGTCGGAAGCACTTGGGTGCTTCGTCTTCTCACAGCATGCAGATCTAGTAAGAACAGTTAAATGCCACGTGCTTTCAAGACAGATGCATTTTTATATCCAGTGACCTAATTAACCAACCTATAGCTATTTCAGAAACCAGACTGTGAGTCTTTTGTGGCACTCTGTGATACATTCTATCTCTGCTACCAATCGCCAACTTCCTCTCAGTCAGAGTGGATCAACAAAACCCCTCCCTCAGTGCTGCAAACAGAAGCAGGAGTAGCTAAATGTCCTACTCTATTTCCAGACTTGCCAGTGACTCTTTTTTTCCCCTCATTTTTATTTTCAATGGTATTTATGCACATGTGTCAGAGTGTAGATATATGAGTGTGAGTGCAGGCACATTTGAAGGCCAGAAGAGGGATTGGAACCCATGGAGATGGAGTTACAGATAGCTAGGAACTACCTCTTCCTGACATGAATGCTGGACCCTTTGCAAGAACAGTAGGTATTCTTCACCACTGAGCCATGTCTCCATCAGGGCCAATAAACTTTGGGTGGCCAATAGCAAGTAGGCTTTTAATGTGCCTGCGGGCTTTAGTTTATGACATGTTTCTGTCTTACGCAGACACAATGTCCAAAATGAGAGATCCTTCAGTCTGGTTCCTGAGATGAAAAGACATGTGGAACCCAGCTGTGACTAGACAAGATCCAGCTAATTCATGGACAATTCACAGCCTCACCAAAAATGCTATGGTGTGGTCGGTCTGGCAGGAAGGTTCTCTGGGTAAATAGGCTTGCGGCAAAGCCTGCCAACCTGAGTTTGATCCCTGTAACAGCACAGTAGAAGAACAAACTCTCACAAGTCATCCTGACCTGTATATGTGCATCAAGGAATGCATGACACACCCTCCCCCTTACAGAAAGAAAGAGGTAATATAATTCCTAATGAACATTTCACAAGTATCTTATTTGTTGAGAATGAGTTTTTAAAATATACATTAGTTTTTAAACACAGTCTTAAAAAAAAAAAAAACCCTTCAGTTTTGCAAATAGTTATTTGATACTGAAAGTGTTGGTTTGTCTTTTTACACTGCGGACTGCAACCAGGATGGCTTTGAGTGTGTTAGGCAAGTCCGGTCTCACTGAAGTATCACTGTGGCCGCCAGGAAAAAGCTTTACTGTTGACAAAATGTTAATACCCTGTCAGCAATCTTCCCAACTTAAGTGTTTATAGCTCTTGTAATTCTATATAGGTAGCTATGACCACATGTATGAGAGAAAGAAACTTTAAGAGAAGGGTTTAATTTGGGTCACAGTTGGGGGATATCATGTTGGTAAGTGTGGCTTGCTTCACAGAGCCAACCTGGAAGCAGAGAAAGGGCAATTCCAGCGCTCAGCTGGTTCTCTCCTCCCTGCTCTTTAGTCCATGCGCTGTGACACCTCGCGAGATGGTCCTAGCATCATACAGCCTCGCCTCTCCCCACGTAATCCTCTCTAGAAGAGCCTTTGTGCATTCCCAGAAGTGTTCCTCATGATGGGCCTAGGGGGCATTTCATTTATCTAAATATATTATTAGCATGTGTACAACCAAATCAGTTTCTCTAAGATAATAAATAAAAGGAACACACTCCAGTTCAGCACAGACCCTGGTACTTCACCGACATGACAACACCCTAGCGCCGGTCACCCATATAAGCTTGATGCAAAGACACTCACAAGCAGCCTCTTGTCCAAGTTGGCTTTTCTCAATGAAGAGGTGACAGAATTGGCATCTTTCTCTGCCATCCAGGCTTTGAAAAGCTTGACAGCGAACGAGGCTGCGATGCCTGTTAAAAGAGAGCGAGAATGTCATTCCTGGGTACAGAGACCGCCTGTGAGGACGAACATTTCTGAATGGGTTTCCATAGAGGTAGACAGACCTGCAAGCACAGCTCTTTTCATACTCATGAAAACATCTTCATGAGCCAGAACCCATCATGCCCTTGATGCCAGCAACAAGAAGTAGAGGCAGGAGCATTGCTGTAAGAGCCAGACCAGCTGAATCTACACAGTAAGTGTGAGGACAGGCAGGGCTACATGGTGCTATTCCACTTATAAAACAAAAACAAATTAACAACCACCACAACAAAATCGCAATGAAAATAGTTTTCAGCCAGGCAGTGGTGGTACATGCCTTTAATCCCAGCATCTGGAGGCAAAAGCGGGTAGATCTCTTGAGATCAAGGCCAGCCTTGTCTACAGAGAAAGTTCCAGGACAGTCAAGACTAGACAGAGAAGCTCTGTCAGGAAAACAACAACAACAACAACAACAACAACATCTTTTCACAGCAGGAATACTGATTCCTGTCTGGTATAACTGAATCATTCAAGTTTTTAATTCATTTATTCACATTTAATAAATGTGTGCATGTGTGTATGGAGGCCAGAGGTCAACACTGAAGTCCTCAGAAGCCCTCATCTTGCTTGGTTGTATTTGTTGTTGTTGTTGTTGTGTGTAGCCATGGCTGTCCTTGAACTAGCTCTGAAGACCAGCATGATCTCAAAGTCACAGAGATGTGCCTGCCTCGGCTTCCTCAGTGCTAGGAGAAAAGGTGGGCATCAGTACCACTAGCTCTTCATCTTGTTTGCTGAGTCAGCGTCTCTTCTGTGGTCCAAGGCTCTCCAGTTAAGCTAGGATTATTAGACATTAAGCCCCAGGGACCTTCTTGTTACTGCTTCTCAGCACTGCAATTACAAACATGTGCCACCAGGCTTGGGTTTCTACATGGTTCCTGGCTATTGAACTATAATATACCAAAGCATTGGAAATGCACTAATCACAGGAACTCAAGGTACCAAAAGTTCATCTGATGACTTCTAGGGTCCTAGGTTTGTAAACCTTGATGATATTTAGAGGGATAAAGCTGTGCTTAGCAAATTAGGGCTAACTATTGGAGACTTCGACAATATAGACTGTTTCAGGACAAATTTTTTGATCTATGATCGCAGACAATGGTTGGAGATCATGCTGATGCCAAGACTACTGTTGGTTATTTGTACTATCTGTTCTGTGTTGCTTTTGCTAGAAAAGGCAACAGTCAGACCTGGGGAAACATCCAGGGCTCAGCACCAATAGGCCCACTGCATCCGTATGAAGACTGTGGAAATTCTCACCAAGAGACACAGGCAAAGAACCAGCCAAAAAATTGACTCCAGAGAGCCCGGGGAAGGCACAAAGAAGGCTTCCCACTCCATTCACCCCTTTCATGACATCTTCACTACAGAAGTAAAAAGGCAGAGGAAGCCGAACTTTGATATGGGGGAGCCCAGAAAACTCCATGGCAAGGGCCGTGCCTCTGGAACAGCCACTGGAACTGAGGTGGGTGATGACATCAGATGGACAGAAGGACACTCTGAGAAAGCTATTTAAGGTTCCACTCCTAAATTTTTAATTTTTTTTTTTGTTTTGGAGTCAGGATCTTGCTTTGTAGCTCAAGCTGGCCAGGAACACGCAATTCCCTCCCTCAGCAATCGAAAGGACAGGAGTGAGGTTCTAGTGGCAGCTGACTTGTCAAGTGATGCCACGATGCCGATAACTGAAGAGAACTATCAGTATGGATGGCCACAGACCTTCCAATGTATGTTTCTCTTTGGATGAAAGAATAAAATATAAAAGAAACCCTTAAATGAACTCACAGCACCAGGGCTGTTTAAAATCAACATGTCTGGAACTTTAAAACAGCAGTTCTGACAGATGTTAATCAAGAAACTGCTCAATCCCTTATCCATGTTTGAATCATGATTACTTCCAAAAATAAACAATTAGCTAGCTAGCAGACAACTCTTCTGTAAACGCTTCTGATTTCCAGTTTTAAATTTATATTGCATTTGATGAAAACTTAAGTCGTGGTGGAAATTCTGAATTGATTTTCCTACATCAAACATTCTGCCTAGTGTTGGTGGCAGGAGCTATTGCCAATGTCTTTTTCACTCCAGTCTAAAAGAATTTCTATGTTGGTCACTGACTTCTGATAAGCCTCAGTCCTGGCACCTCCTCCTCCTCCTCCTTTCCGTGACCTTGGCTATGTACATTACACTGCTGGCAAAGCTCATGAACCTATGTTAAGTGGCATTCTGCTGAACACGGACACGGAGGGAGATACGTATCATGGCTGATCTTTAGACTTTCGATGATGATCAGGGAAAACGCTCTTGGGATGAAGTCCATGCCATGAATGGTATTTCCTATTCATATAATTTCTTAATCCATTCTCAACTAGGAATCAACATTTAAACGTCTAGTTTCTAATGGTAAAGCACAAGGGAAAACCATGATGCAAACACAAGGCCACTCCCATAGCAAAGGTCCTTTCCTTCCTATTTTACTATAACCAGTTTCAACCACAGAAACAGTGAATACATTGAGCCATACAACTACCACCTAAATTCTATAATGGTCACTATTAAAGATTCATTAGTTCTATTTTACGTACACCTGTGTATATGCACACACATTACACACCTTATGTGTGTGCAATGAGCACATAAGGCCAGAAGAGGGCACTGGGTCCCCTGAAATAACAGTTGTAGGTGTTATGATCTGAAGGATGGTGCTGGGAACTGAGTCCTCATCTTTGTCAGGAGCAGAGAGTGCTATTAACAGCTGAGCCTCTCTCTCACTTAGGTTTGACATTAACTAGTAGGGTAAATATTTCCTGTTGTGATGGCTTAGGTAATTCAAAATTATCAATGTATAGAGTGTAAATTTTACCTTCTTTTTAGGTGCAAAGAAAATGGCTAACAACATAAGTAAGATATATGAAGTATCCTGAATTCTTTTTAGAAATATATTCAGTCAAAAAGCCCAGTATTAACAATGTACTAGTGATTCCAGAATCATACGCCAAACACAGTAGGCAATCAGCATAATGGCACCTGTCTCTTGACTTACTATTTTTTTTTCCTTAGCTACAAGAGAACTATTAGCCCTCTCACTACAGGCATGAATGAAGCTGGGCCTTCCTACACGCAGGAGGAAAACTCCTCAGAAGAAACAGATGTTCTCACAAAAGCGCCTTTAATTTATTTTTAAGGAAAATAACTGTTTTGCGGTAAATTGTAATTTGCATACCATTATCCTCCTACAAGAGAACAGCCCACTTTTGTCTCATTCTGTAATCAATTATTTCAGTAGTGCCTGCCAAACTCTTAATACTTTAACATTTGCAGCATTCTTGACTTTGAAAGTCTTCATTGTCTTTTGGACAACCGAATGCCTTTTAATAAAAGATATTTTATGTTTTGTGTATATGCTTGCCCATGTGCGTGTGCGGATGTCCAAGGTCAGAAGAGTGCAGGAGGGCCTGGAACTGTGCTTACAGGCAGTGATGGTTTGCTGGGAAAGGAACTTGGTTTCCACCAGAGCAGTGAGTGCTCCTAGCCAATAAGCTATCTCGTCCTGAACGTCTGAGAAATGTGAGTGAAATGAATACCACAGAGAGGCTCCTGCCCAGTCTTTGTGTATTTTATTTCACAAGGGAGGGAGGGTGCTGCTATGTTTTTCAGGCTGGCCTGGAACTCACTATGTAGCCCAAGATGGCCTTAAACCTGCTATGACCCTTAAGGCCTCAGCCTCCTGATCAGCTCCACAGATCCAAGGTGGTAACAGTTTAGGTTTTTGTTTAGGGGATATTTTGAAAATGGGAAATCTCTGGCTTCTACTTTCTTTACTGGCTGGCATTTTATCTTCAAAGCAAAAGGGTCCTGCAGAGGACAAAACTTTTCCAGACCATGCTGTGTTATTCACACAAAGAGGAGCATCTGAGCTGGAAGAAAAGGTTTGGATCTAATCAGTTTCAAGGTATCCCCAATCTGCGAGTTGAAGTCAAATGCTAATATATAATAGGTGTGCACATTCTTCTTTCTGATTCCTTATAGTGAACATGTACATGAAAAACATCATTTCTTGGCGATATGTGCATGCATAGGCACAGGCACAGGCACAGGCACGGGCACAGGCACGGGCACGGGCACAGGCGCGCGCGCGCACACACACACACACACACACACACACACACACACACACACACACACACACACACACACAGGAAAGGCAGACAGTTTCCTCCTGTCTCTAGTGTTCCTTTTCTTTTCCATCATACATGTGACGAGCCTTCAGTACCTTCTTTGACTAAGCTGTCGGTGAAGAGACTGGTAAGGATGGTGGCCGGGAGGGTTCCATTGCCCAACAGGATCCCAGACAGCATTGCCAACTTTGTCTGCTCTGCTTCAGAAAATGCTTTAAGGAAGAGGAGAAGCTGCAGGTAAAAAAAGAAAGAAAATACCACTATAAACCAGACAACAACGTAGGAAGATAAATAACAATGCAGTGAGGTTATTCGTCCTAGGTGGTGAAGGAGGTCACCGTATAGTGCATTTATCAGACACTGGAAACGCATGTTCAGTCATAAATGGATAGTGTAGAAAGAAACGCTGTCTGACACAGTACTTTCCTGTGGATTCACACACATGTAGTTATAAATAGTCACGATAAGGGATGCTTGGGGAATGGTATGTATACATAATGTATACTTGCCTGTGTATATGGAGAAGAGGAAGCACACAGCAAACATGTTTTCTGAAATATATTGACTTTCACATCTCCCCACCCCCGTGGCATACATAAAAACCTTATTTTGCAAAGAATAAAATTTTATTTTCATTGATTTACATGTAACCGTGGTGTGTGTGTGTGTGTGTGTGTGTGTGTGTGTGTGTGTGTGTGTGCATGCAGATGACTGGAAGGCCGGAAGAGGGTGTCAGATCCTGGGACTGGAGTCGCAGTTGCTGTAAGTCACCTGATATGAAGGCTAGGAGTTAACTCAGGCCCTTTGCAAGGGCATACGTATTCTAACTTCTGAGTCATCTGTCCCATCTCTCCAGCCATAGAATATAAGTTTTTGAAACACAAAACAGCAGAAAAGAGTCGCAGGAAGACCTTTGAGGGAGAAGAGCTGTCTACAGTTTTAAAACATCAGAATCAAACACATTATTTCTTGGATCATGGTTTAACTACTAGCTTTGGTAAAGAGGCAATGGAAGATTCGAGATAAAGGAATTTCTAAATAGAATTTGAAAAGACTCTTGACTTTAGGAGTGGGGGATGTGTGTGCCCCAATACTGCAAACCTTAACATGTAAGAGAGTGAGGGGGTTACTTAGAAAGTCTTAAACAAGTCAAAGCAAAGGGGAACTTATGTCCCTCTTCACAGTGAGTTTTAAGTCCGCAGAGCTGTGGGCTGTGGTCCTCCTTTCCCCAACTCTCCTTTGCTTTGTGCTATGACTAAAGTTTCTCAATTTCATCATCTCTTAGGTATGATGCTGAGATTCCCCAGGGGACCTCAATCACAGCAAGGGACCTGACTGAGTTTTCATCACTCAAAACCAATGAAAAGTTCCCAGCATTAATATAGGTTTGTTTTTACCTGGGGTGACGTGATTTCTAACCAGCTCTGTAATGTGTGTAGGACACACTAACTCACCATCCCTGGTATCTCAGAGAGATTATGTCATTCTCTAGATATGTATACTGAGTGGAAGACCCTTAATCAGAGCCTTTGACTTCTATTCCATGTCTAGTATGCTCCAAACAAACAAACAAACAAACAAACAAACAAACAAACAAATCACCTCATGCCAAGGAGTGAGAGAAAGAGCTGAAGTTCAAAATTCTCTCTCTGTGTGTATCTATCTGTATGTGTATGCATGTGTGTCTGTGTCTGTCTGTCTGTCTGTCTGTCTCTCTCTCTCTCTGTGTGTGTGGTTTGTTTTTTAGATATGGTCTTGTTTTGTTGCTCAGGCTGACCCCAAGCTCAGGATCCTTCTTCCTTAGATATTTGAATTTACCTTTTTCATTTCATCTTCAAATGCCTTTTCCAAATATTTGTATCTCCTGATGAGTTTGTTGAAGACCTAAACATAAAGCAGAATCATTGAATTATGCAAATAATTTAAAGGTCACAGATAGAGGGGTGGAATCCACCATAAGTACCATCACAGGTCTACAATAATAAAAAGACGAGTGTGCTCATACTAAGACACGGGAACCATGAGCACTTCAAAAGAGGTACCATGACCCCAAGAAAAGTAAGACCCAACACATACAGAGGATAAAGCGAACTGAAGAATAGAAACAGGGGCTGGAGACGCGGATCTAAGGTTAAGAGTGCTTGCTGCTTTTTCAGAGGACTGAGTTTAATTCCCAGTACCCATGTTGGTAAGCTCAAAAGTGCCTGTAACTCTAGCCGTAGGGAAATGTTTCCGATCTTAAAGGGCTCCTGCACTTGTACACATATCCTTAGACAAATACATGCAGTTTAAAAACAAAAATACAATCTAAAATGAAAAAAAAAATTAAAGAGAGAAAATGAATAAATAAATGTTGATGAAAATAAAATGGGATTTTTAATCTTCGAGTGAGTTACAGACATTGAGTATGTCTGAAACAAAGGGGTTATCGATAAAATCACTCGGCCAGTGGTATAGGTCGGGAGAGCAGAGCTCAGGGCACATTACTATCCGATGGATCACAGATGTGTTTTTTGTAGGTGAACAAAAAAACACAATCTACTTAGCTATGAAGAATTACCGGCCTCACTATTTCTACAGAACCCTCAAGCAGGGTTTGCCTTTCTGTCTCGAGTCTAGACTGTTATGTATGAATGGTTCTTTTACTGAGACAGCGATCTTGTAAGTACCGATTATCTTTAGTAACCATGCATATGTCTGAACCCAATTGCTTTCTCTAATGTCCATGTAACATACTTTTAAGTTCTTGGTGTGTTTCTTCATATAACTAAGAGTACCAAGAACGACACTAAAATCACCTCAGTCTTTCAATCAAAGTACTTGCCAAGTATATAGCTTATAGAAAATTAGTTTCTAACTCAAACACGCTTTTTATTCAATTTTTCCTTCTGACTGAGCATCCCATTGGCCAGGTTCTTCTGACAATCTATAAATAAGCAATGACTTAAAAGCTCACAGACCAGAAGATCTTTGGTTTTATAAAAGTCGTCCATCCATCTACCACCCCCAATCCATCCATCCAATCACCCACCCATCCATCTAATTACCTACACACTCACCCATCAATCTACCCACCCACACACCCACCCATCCTTCCCTCCTCCCTCCTCCTCCCTCCTCCCTCCCTCCCTCCCTCCCTCCCTCCCTCCCTCCCCCCGTGTGTGTGGGTGTACAAGTATCATCACACTCGTGTGGAGTCCAGAGGAAACGTTTTGGGAATTGCCTCTTTCCTCCTGACAAATGGGTCCAGGATATTGAAGCCGGGCCATCGGGCTTGGTGCAGCTGCCTTTACCCAAAGTCATCAGAGCCCCAAAAGATCTTCCTTCATATTAAATATGAAAAATGGAATCACTTGCTAAAAGACACCACCCTACTAATACAGGATAAAAAGGCAAACAGTACTATATCTTTACATTTAGAAATATACAAATATATTCCTATAGAACAGTTGTCCTTTTGACTTCCAGTTTCGTTTCATTTTAATTTATATTTTCATTGGGATGCAAACAATAATCTGCAGTAACTTGATGCTGAACGTTCTATTATGACCCGATTGACATTAAACTGTTATTAGGTATCAAAGAAATCAGACTTAGGAATTATGGTCCTTCCAGCTGTGGTAGTGCAACAGGCAGCAGGAGTTTGAAGCCAGCCTGGGCTATGAGACTCAGCCCCAAATCAAAAAGATGAGCTATGGAACTCAGGGTTATTATTGAAGCCCATGCCTTCTCCGAGTATTTATAACTCTTGTATACACAGTAGAAACAAAGACATCTAGAGGACACACCAGCATCCTCTAGAGCTTAATCTTCTGTTTCATGCAAAAAAATCTTACCCCCTATTTTGGTAGTGAAGCTTGTGCAAGCTACACAGACACATGCTCCCCACTGAGCCACACTGCCAGATCAGACTTTCGAAGAGTCCATATATAATCAGAACAGGAAGAGCGGATCTGGTTAGCTGTATTTGCAATGAATGGATAGCTTCCCGACATTTCAGTGGGCCTTAAAATTCATTCCTTTTTTTTTTTTTTAAAGATTTATTTATTTACTAATTATATATAAGTCGCTGTCTTCAAACACACCAGAAGAAGGCATCAGATCTCATTATAGATGGTTGTGAGCCACCATGTGGTTGCTGGGATTTGAACTCAGGACCTCTGGAAGAGCAGTCGGTGCTCTTAACCGCTGAGCCATCACTCCAGCCCCCTCATTACTTTTTTTTAACCAAGCTAATGTGGGCAAACTAACACTCCATAATTTGACTTAGTATTGCCCTAAAAACCAGTGAGTTTGAACATACTTGCACACATTTAATGGGGATTTGTTTCTTCTCCTTTGAAATGTCTCTATGCATCCTTTCTAAGAAAGGATGCTTATCCCAATTTATTATTGACTCATGAATCTCTTATAGGTTTTATGCTATACAAGTATCTCTTCAGCTCTCATTCATTTTTGAGACTGGGTCCAATAAAGCCTCAACTCACTATGTAGCTGAGGATTGGATGTCTTTGAACTTCTAGTCTACCTACTTCTACCTCCAGAGTGATGGGATTGCTCGCATCACCAGGTGTCCACCCACTTTATGCAGTGCCTGGGGCTCAAGCTTGGGCTTTATGCATGCTAGGCAAATATTCTACTAGCCAGATTACATTCATAGCCCCTTCCTTCTCTTTAGGATTGCTAAAAATTGGTTTATTTTATTTTTGTGTATTAGTGTTTAGTCAGTATGTATGTCTGTGCACCACATGCATGCAGAGTACCCTAGAGACCAGAAGGGGATGTTGGATTCCCTGGAACTTGAGTGGTAAGCTGTCACATGGGTGTTGATAATTAAACCCAGGTCTTGACCACTGTGCGATCTCTCCAGCCCTCTTCATTTTCTTTAATAGCTATACAGTATGTATTCTGTTAATATAAATCGCAAAACTTTCCATTGGCTTTTACAACAGTTCCCCTCCTTGGTATTACTATAAGAAATATTGTGATGCTAATCACAGTAATTTAATTGCTATTTCATACATGCTCAAACATAGCTGTAAGATGTTTTAAGACCAAGAAGTAAAACCAATGGGCCAAAGGGAATGGGCAACTTTAGTATGACAAGAAGGAGCAAAACTGTTTTCTCCAAAAGAAAGGATGACTGTGTAGCAAAAATTCAACTGCAGTGGGCATCTTGTAGATGAGGGCCAAAGGTGTGGTACTTAATGCTCTCTGTTCTAGCAGGAATGCAACTGTGTATTTTCACACACTTAAAAGAGTCCATCTAGCAGTGTGATTGGGAGCGCTGTCCCTGCCATTTTGTTGTGATCCAGCACGCGCACTCTTTCTATGCCAGATGCTACCTGAGCATAGTTACGGATGGTTTCATGATCTTCATTTGCTGAAAACACACAGTGGTTGGTCATCTTGGTCTTGTCACCATCATCTATGCGTGTTCCTCCAGGGGCTGCGAAGACAAGTCATCACAGTTAGGATGCAGCTGAGGGACGACGCCAAAATATGAAGAGAGGAGCAAGGGAAAACACCGAGAGTAGAGGTAAAAAAAAGAGCCACAGTAAATTCCCTTGGATGCACATGTATCCAGTCAAGACAATGCAAATAAGCTGCTTACATCACACACTGACCACATCGGCGCCACATCCCGGCCTTCACTACATTCTGTCCTTATAAACCTAGTCCTTTCCAAAGTGGGTACCTAACCACGAAAACTCACTTTTATTCAGTGAAATGAATTGGATTCCACTAGTCTCAGTGCACTTTGATGATTCCCCCATTGGGCCTTGACATTTTCTGTACTGGTAAATGCCTTGCTGGACTGTGTTTACATAACTGCAGGATTGCACAGACTCGATTCTTTTTTGTTTGTTTTTGTATTATTTTTTCAATTATGTGTGTCTTTGCACTTGTAAGTGATGATGACGGCAGAGACTAGAAGAGAATGTCTGATGCCCCGAAGCTGAAGTTATTAATCACTAAGCCATCTCTTAGTGCAAGATCCAAGTTTTATACATGGCAAGTGTGCTGGTAGTGGGTTATTAGTCCTGACTGTGGTGTCAACCATATTAAACAATTTTTATGGACAGTTTTGGCTTTTATTGGGACACAGGAATGTTTCTAAAATCCTTTCCTCTTTCATTAACACGATTTCCCATATGTGATTAATAGTCTGTACTGACTCCTTGAACTCGTACTTAGTCATCAAGTACCTGCATTGGTTGGAACAATGTTTTATTCTCTTATTTGTTTTGCTAGAAGAATAAATGGACTGGAACAAGAGTGCCTTTTTTATGAGAGTTCAATTTCCATGTTCCCGTAAGTTCTAACAATGGCTGCTATAAGCAATGATTGACTTCAAGGGCAGGATCAGAGAATTAACCATTTCCGTTTTTTCAGCTCTATTTCACTGTGGTCAAGATGTGTTTGAATAGCTCATGTCAGAGTGATACCTCTCCTATACTTACCAAGTATTTGAAGCATAAAGTTTTATAACAAGTTCTTGTGCTCTGCACCTTGGGTACAGCAACAAAGAGACCAACCTTGTTATCTCCTTATCAGTCACTTCCTGCATTTGTGTGCTCTAGCTTTAATGTAATTTGTGACTGGGTGAAAAAGCCACACAGCCAGTTGTGTCACTGGACATAGGCAAGTGAGAATTTCTTAGCTTACAGACTCTTCCAGGGGGCTTTAGAATTCAGCAAGTAGTTTTGTAAGTAAATTAATTTTAGAGATGTAGGCTCTAGCAGGAGTCTGTTTTCCTTAAACCAACCTATGTACCCAATGCACATTAATTAGTGTACACAACCACCTGGAACAACATGGAGGGAAATGTCTTAAAAGTTGCATTCGTTCATACACACAATAGATACACTTGTCACATGCTGATGGCACACTCACATTTAAATTTTTTTTTTAATCATATTAGAAGCAAGAGTTAACTGTCACTTCTAGGTTTTGGAATACCACTAGTTTTCAAGGTAGTAGTAGTAGTAAAAGAAAATAGATCCATTGTATCGAGACCGTTTCTCAAGATAGAGGTAGAGAAAAGAAAAATATTCTTTGAAGAAAGACCAAGAACAATAGGAAAACTCTGTGGTATGAAGGAAATTCCTGCTCAACTGGTTGTTTAACAAAGGATTCACATCGAAGGAATGAACTTGTCTTAGCTCATTAATTACACCATAAATCTGGATTCAAAGGCACCTGGGGTTGTATACCTGGACTAACTATGCTAAACATTTGCCCTACTTTCTTGCTGTACATAATGACACAGTGTGAACGATGGAGTTTGGCTGCAGAGCTAAACTGGCTACTGATTGTAAATAAGCCCTCCAGATAGTCATCAATGATCAGTGAGCAAATACTGCAACACTTTCACGGGCCGGTGGAGAAGGGTGAAAGACTGGTAGGAAGGAGCATGTGGCAATCTAGTAGGAGAGGAAGGAAATACAAACAAACAGCTCAATAAAAGCAAGAGGCTCTCAGGACCCAACACGGATGCGATTAGCTGAAATGCCCAACAAAGGGGAGGGAGATATGGTTATCCGGGGGTTAGGCAAGGCCCTGGGTTGGGGGGTGGGGCCATTCATTCTCCTCAAAAGTTTAACCCAGAATTGCTCCTGTCTAAAGGAAATACAGGGACAAAGAGTGGAGCAGAGACTGAAGGAAAGGTCATCCAGAGACTGCCCTACTTGGGGATTCATCCCATATGAAGCCACCAATCTCAGTCACTATTGCTGATGCCAAGAAGTGCTTGCTGACAGGAGCCTGATATGGAGGTCTCTTGAGAGGCTCTGCCAGAGCCTTACTGACACAGATGAGGATGCTTGCAGCCAACCACCGGACTGATCACGGGGACCTCAGTGGAGGAGTTAGCGAAAAGACTGAAGGAGCTGAAGGGGTTTGCAACCCTATAGGAAGAACAACATCAACCAACCAGACCCTCAGAGCTCCCAGGGACTAAGCCACCAACCAACAAGTACACAGGGAGGGACCTATGGCTCCAGCCACATATGTAGCAGAGGATGGCCTTGTCAGGCATCAATGGGAGGCTCTCCTTTGGCCCTGTGAAGGCCAGTGTAGGGGAATGCCAGGGTGGTGAGGTGGGAGTGGGTGGGAAGGGGAGCATCTACATAGAAGGGGAGAGTGGGAGGGGGGAACCAGGAAAGGGGATAACATTTGAAATGTAAATACATAAAATATCCAAAAAGGAAAAGAGAAAAAAAGAAGAGTGCCACCTGCAGGCCACAGGCAGCCCAATACACAATACACAGTTGTGCTAGGAGAACTTGAATTGTCTATGCAAATGAGCTGCCCGCAGGACTGGTTACAGTAGCATGGTTCCACAGGACTTGGCACCAGTGACGTGTGACAAACTTGCTGACCATTATAGCGGCACAGAGTTGCCAGTGTAATGATAAAGAACATGATAACCAGCGAATACTAAAAGTCATGCAAGAACATTCTGTATTATTCATTACAAAAATACCAATTGTTAATTTAATTGACAAGATCTAAAAAAAGATAGATGTAAGTAGAGACTCGTGATTTACAGCGAAATGTTAACTAAAACATTCTCTTTGACTGCTAGGATCCTTACCATCATCCACCCTTAAATTCCTTGGTGCTTGCTAATTACACAGAGCAGGACACAGGACACAGGATTTGTGTCCACCAACCCTGGAACTCAATATTCTTTAACACAGCTGGGCCGTGTACAAATCACCCCAAATATAATATTCATGGGAAGTGAAAGGCAGAATATATTGCTTAGTAAACATAAATTAAAATGCATATATATATATTTATATATACATACTCAATATATATATTACTCAATTCTCAAAAATGTGTGAGGTGAGAGATTTCTAGAAGGGAATTAACCAAAATATCATCAGTGGGTATTTCTAGGTATTGGGATTTACCATACTATATACAGCTCTCTTGAATTCTACACTGATGAATGAGTTATATAAATGGTAACACAAAATTAATTCAGTATGTAGTGAAAGTTGGCAGTGTAGAACACACCCTGGTGGTGATGTCTGGGGCCATGTTCCACATCAGAGCATGTAAACAGAGCTCAGAAGAGGCTCTACATCAAAATGGAGGAAGGTATTTGCCCTACTGCAAGGCAGCTTAGCCAATGTTTCTCAATTGAAAGCACAGATGGCATCTGGGACAGACACTGCCTTTGTATCACCTACTGTCTTATCAGTGCACCCAGCACACTTGCCCCCACTTCCATTTGTAACAACCAATTTCCACAGGTTTACAAATCTCAGAAAGAAACCATCTCACTCATATTTTATTTTATGTGTGCAGGTGCTTTGGATGGAAGTGTGAAGCAGCTGTGGAAGCCAGAGAGGGCATTGGATCCAATGGAACTGGAGTTACAGATGGTTGTGAGTCACCATGTAGGTGCTGGGAAACTGAACCTAGGTCCTTTAGAAGAGCAGCCACCTCTCAGTTCCCAAATATCTGTTAAATAGCTTAACATCAGGAAACTGACTGCTTCTAATGACACATAGCTACAAAAGAAGTCAACTACAGGAACTAAGGTCTGGAGGGGCTGGGGAGAGAGCTCAGTTGTTATAAAGAGCAGAACTCAAGAGTTCCAGGAGCTGCATAAAATACCCAGTGGCTATTAAGAAAGCAGGGACATGGGTTTCCCTAGAACAAGTGGGCTAGCCAGAGTAGTCATCTTAGCAAGCTTTGGTTTTCTGTGAGAGACTTTGCTTGTCTCATTGAATAATTTGGAAGAGCTATACAGGGGGATTCCTAACCTTGGGCTTTCACATGCATGTGTTTGTGGAGGAGAAAAGAGAAGCTGCCATTTGTTATCTGAGCTCATTAACTACACAGCAAAGATGTAAAAGACTTAGGCAATACTCAAGGGCACAGCCTTCTACAGACACTTCAGATTAGGAACACACGAGGCAGTCGGCTTTTGGCTTAAGTAGTGGCCATGTCCTCATGTCAACAGAAACTCCTACTTCTATGCTCTATGAACCAGCCATCATTTTAAGCCTGCATTGGGAAACAAATGTATATATAATATACCAGTGACGCGTCCTGAGAGTTTCAGTGGACAACTGCTTTAACTTCTAAAAAGGCTGATTGTGTAATTGCACATGTTAGAAATAATGGCAATTAAGGGGACACCTGCACAAATTAAAACTGATAATGTTTCCACATATGCATCCAGTAACATGAAGGACTTCTTTGAATGTTACAAAGGAAAGCATTACTACTGGTATACCACACAATCCTACAAGACAGGCAGTTATAGAAAGAGTCAACCGTACCTTAAAAAAGATGCTTATTAAACACAAAGGGAGAGCAAAAACCCCTAAATAATGCTTTGTTAATTTTCTTAATAGGTTAGGCTACAACAGCAGCTGAAAGACATTGGATTATTGAAAACACCTCAGGAACTAAGCCAACCAATATACTATAAGGATGTGTTGACATTAGAATGGAAACCTGCAATAGTTTTAAGATGATGTGATTATTCTTATATATCTGCAGGGAATGAGGAATATGGTTACCAACCAAATGTATAAAACTCAGAGCTGACCAGGGAAAACCTTTTATCAGCTGAGACATGAATGTCTCCACAAAGCAAACAGCCCAGGTGATTCACTCTCAGAATGTCTGTTACTGATCTCTCCAAAAAAAAGCACCCAACTTCAAAAGGGCTAGCCCAAACCATTGGTCACACAAAGACTGGACAGACAATACAGAGACTGGGCACCAAATGCTATAGCTAGCTCTTTTCAGATTAACCATTTCCCCCTTCCCCTTGGGCCTCATACATGAATTCTTCTTCCCAATTCAGCAGGAAGCAATTGTAAGAAGACTGTTGGGGTGGATAGTTTTGCTCCTGTGATGTGTTATGGTTGTTATCATCTGGAGTGGTAGGTTGTTTTGCTTGGTTATTGCACATTGATAGAAATTTAAGGTCGTTTTATTAGACTATTGTTTGACTCTCTTGTACATAGCTATTTAAGGTATGAGGTGAAGTCTTAGTTTTGTGGTTCTTATAATTGTTCCTATTGCGTGTAGATTGTTAATGTTAGAGAAAAAGACAATTTTTAAACAGAAAGGGGGATATGAAGTGGAAATTTCTGGATTTTTTTTTTTTTTTAAATTTTGAGACTCAGTTGTGCCATGTGATATTTTTCTGGAGACTGTCTTATAAGAGGATGCTTTGCTGAAGCAGGGAAGATGTTTTGTTGATTACAAACACATCATGTTTTTCTGGAAGCTGCCTGGAAAAAGGGCATGTAGTGTTTTGCTGAAGTGGACAACGAGAGAATATACGATGTTTGGAAAGGGTGTAAGTATAACCCAACAGACAGTGGATGGTGCTGTGTGGCCCTGGTTCACCTTACCACTCTCTGCTGATCATGGTTTGTCGGGAATTTGTGGAGAGAATATCACGTTTTGTGATAGTCCAGCTTGTGATAAGCAGCTTCTTGCTGCTTCTGTGGACTTGGGCCGAGTGGCAGAGCCTTGCAGTTTCTGGACCCAACTCCCATTGCTGATTGTGAGTGGATCAAGCTACCGCTGCTGACTCATGGGAACTGATCTGCGGATATCCTCCATCGAAGACTGGGATGGCCCAAAAGGACGACTTCGCAACAGGTGCATATCCCCCTCTGCCCTATTAACCTTTCCTTTCCACTACCTCTGGTGAGTGGTGGACTAGAAGGAAGGTGAAAGCATTTAAGAACCCTTATTAAAGTAGGTTTTGAAAAATCTAAGCCTAAACTATATTAATACCATTCTAAATTATAATCTAGGTAAATATTGTAGTTTTTTAAAACCAAATGTCATTAATGTAAGCTTCCAAAGATTCTATCTTAAGAGGAAATATGACAGTAGAATTGAAATACAGGCACACTATAAGAAAATGCCCAACTATATGGCTTACCAAGCATGCTGCCAGCCACCAGGATATCAAAGAGTGTGTCTGCATAGCGACGATAATCTAGTCGTGAGCCAGTAGAATCCAAGAATTTGGCTACAGCTTCAAGGTCATCACCAGCTTCATTAAGCCCCTGGACAAGTGTATCCCTGAAGACTGTGGGTTCGAATTTCTCTTTTTCATCTGAAATAATAAGTAAGTAAATAAATAAATAGATTTCATGTGTTTATCCATATAGTCCTGAAAGAAACTGTAAATGTAAACTTCCATGTTCTAAAACCCCTGTTTAAATATTTATTCAAACAAACTAAATAACTCTGTATAATAAGGCCACCAAGCGTTTTAAGCATCTCACACACAATAACTTTAACGATTGTTCATTTATAGGCTAGGCTAATCTATTAAGTCTGGTCATGGAAAAATTTACGTCAACTAAAACTTAAATTATTATTTTGTCAAAGATAAAGAAATGAAGCAGAGAATCGCCGGACTGTAGAAGAAGAAAACGAACAAGACGGAGATGGAGGAAACAAGACATACCTCTTCAATAAGACAAACTACTCTGGAGAATGGGCAAAGAACCCTGAATACGAGAAACAAGATGTGTGGTGCATGCGCAGGGCAGGTACTGTCTCTCCTCAGCAAGTGACATTCAGTCTCGAGAGTCCCAAAGATGTCTTGCTGTGTGTGCATGGGTGTTATCTCTATTCATATTTTGCTAGCATCCAAAGCATAACATTCAAAACACTTATTCATTGAATAAGACAGTGAGATACTTGTTTAGAATCCTGCAATCTTTTTAATGGATTCTTCTAGTTGTTGCAATCTATTCCAAGATCACATAGCGTCTAGACTCTGAAAAACTGTGCTGTAGACTCATGCAGAAAAGATAAATGATGATTTAGTGTTATGACTAAGCTCAGTTTTGATACTGTAGGTCATCTGACAGGGCTGCAGATGTAAGGGAAAAGAGCTGTTATTCAGCGGTGGTCACCAGTGCACACTGATGAGGCACACAATGAAAGACATCACGACCTAATGTGATGAATTGTATTCACAAACGAACTCGGAGACATGGCATTGTGTGGCTGGGAGAGAAGTATGGGAGATGGAGGAGTTCTGGTCTAGACTCTAGAGCGTTGTCTTGTGGAAGGCTGATGTTGAAGAAGAGAAAGAGAGGAAGAAGGAAGAGGGCAGGGAAGGATCTGATAAATACTTCGAGCGACAGTGGGCTCTTGGAATAACAAATGACAGAAAAAGAGAAGGACAATTGAAAGAGGAAGCTGAAAGTTATCTGCCAGAAAAAAACTAGACAAAAAGGTGAACACGCTAGAAAATCTTAGTCAAAAGACAAGGAAGAGGGCGGAGCAGTCAAAAGTTAAAATAGTACAGTAAAAACACAGCAAACCCCAAGTCAATTGAAATTACTTTTTAAATTTCCAGAAAGCTTAAAGAAACAAAAAACAAACAAACAAAAAAACCAAAAACAGAATTGAAGAATGAATTTTTAGTTGAAAAGTGTTTGTTACATACTACCCTTAAATTGGATGCACATAAATTTTCGAATGCCAGAAATAAATCAACCACCAGATGTTTCTGAGGCAACACAAACCAAAACCAAGTCACACATGAAGTATCAAGAAACAGAATCACACGAACTGTTCAATAAATTATGAACAATTTAGGTTCAAACACCAGTTATCTTCAAAAATTTGGCTAAAACCAACTTCTAACCTAGAGTCCCAGTGTTCAGCCAAACTAGAATTCTTCAAAGACAAGAGCAGAGTGGGGATGTATTAAAATGTTCAAAGCCTCAAAAGTGTGGGGTAACTACAGGCTAAGCCACGAGATACTACAAAGGAGGGAAAGACATAGGAGAAGGAAATAGCACAGGTGTAGACAGTGGGAAGGAAGTCCAGCTTCTAGGAGGCAGCTCAAAGCTGAAGAACACAGCAATGTGACCAAGAGAACGCTTCACTATCATAAAAGGTAAGGGGAAATGAAACCTATGTACCACAATCCACCTGCCAAAGACTCAGAGATCACCGTGGATGAGGGAGTGGAAAGAGCTTAAGAGCTAGAGGCAGTGGGTGAATACAAGAAGACAGTGTCTTAGGGACATGGGCAGGACAAACATACACATGAATGCATTATAACAGTGGCTGCGACATCTTGTATAAGACCCACAGAGTCCCGAAAAGGAAACTCAGCATGGTGAAGGGAGTTGGGTACAAAGTTCCATCCCTAGCTGAGAGGGAAATATCTACCAGCTGCTGGGAGAAGGGTCAGTTTGCTGTAAAAGTGTAGTTCTGATCAGGCTTCTCTAACTGAGTGGAAGGCCACACGACCAAGAACGTTTGGGCAGCACAAGCTGGTCTTGATGGAATTAAAAAATAGATGTAGAGTATGTGTGAGAAGGGAAAGGGGATATACCTAGGAAGCTTTGGGGGAGAGAGAAAAGGTGAATATGATTAAAATACATTGTATGACATTCTCAAAGGACCCACAACATGAGATGCACCTATGACACAAGAATTCCTCCACCATACAACCACCGTTATCAATTCTTTAATATTACAAAGGGGAAGTTAAGGTTGTCTAGTTTTAAGCCATAGGAAATGAAGCCAAAATCAGAAAACTTCTGAATTCATTTAATTACAAGGTCTCACAAGGATGCTTATGTAAAGAGAAACACAACCAAAAGAGCTGTACCATGAAGGTCTTGTCCACAGTCGCAGGAGAGGACAGGAGGCATAAGATTGGAGAGGACAGATGGTCAGAGGGAGCAGGTTTGGACACTCTGTCTCTGTAGTAGGGGGTACGCATCTGATACTGCAAGAGTAAGGGGTGGGGGCGGAGAAGGAGCAAGAGAGAGCCACAGGAAAACATGATCTGACTTCATTCACGGTTGTGAAATCAAAAGCGCCAACCAGAAGAGTCCACAGAGGCCCAGCCGCTGTGACTACAGCTGATGGAGCCCTCTGCTTAAATTACATGCTTGCCTAACTCTGGTATCATTAAAACTGTCTCGCTTGCACAGATTGGCCACTCGTAGCTGTCTAACGTAAGAACGGATAATAAGCAGTTGACATCATTTATACTAACATCAGAACCGGAGTGCTAGTCTGAGGTGCGTGAGGAGGAGATGCCATAAAGACAGAGGCAGATTAATAGCAACGGTGTTCACTATAAAACAAGAGATAAAAGACTCTTTGATGTCATAAGAAAAACATTATGCAGTCACAAACATGTAAATGGCAGCAACAGAAATAATTAGTCTTGTGCGGTGGGGGAGGGGAGGAGGGTCAACACTCTAGAGGGACAGAGTACATAGGCTAGAGCGTAGAATAATAATCATAGCCCTGAGCTAGGGGAAACCCATGGGCAAGCAGAGAAAACAGCACCTTTGACTCAGAACCTAACCCAAGGGTCACTTTCCCTTCTCTGGAGACAGATATTTGCTTCCTCGCAATAGGAAAAACACAGGAAATAGAAAGACCATAGGTCATCCATTACGTCTGTGACTGACTTCAACTGAGGCGATTCTCACAACGATACACTATGCTTTGATGTTGACTGAGGTGGTAGATCAGACTTTGATAATTTGGAAATTACAAACCGAGGAACTGAGAAATATGGTTGGGGCGGGTATGTGTTTGGGGGTGGGGGTTGTGGCGGGGGTAGGGAAAGGGAGCTAAGCTGTGCCAAGAGTCCGCAGAGTAAAAATTATTTTTATGAGGCTGGAGAGATGGCTCAGGGGTCAAGGGTACTGACTGCTCTCCCAGAGGTCCTGAGTTCAATTCCCAGCAACTACATGGTGGCTCACAACCATCTGTAAAGGGATCTGATGCCCTCTTCTGGTGTGTCTGAAGACCGCTACAGTGTACTCATACACATTAAATAAATATTTTTATGTAATAGACAACTTAAAACTTTGTGTTTGAGCTGGACATGGTGGTGCATGGTGGCCAGGAGGCACAGGCAGGCAGGTATCTAAGGCTCTGGGGTCTATAGAGTAGCCAGGTTACCCAGAGAAACCCTGTCTCAAAAATCAAACAACTTGACAACTTGTGCTTATCAACTTTCAGTAATTTCCTAAAGGAACTGCCAAGGAAGAGGTAAGGTATGAGACAGCTCAACATGGCTACAGATGCTTTCGTGTGATGTCAATGTTCACTGTCACCCTGACAAAATCTAGAATCATGTGGGGAGATGGTCCCCAGGGAATATCTGAGAAGCCTTTTCTTCAGTGATATCTTCTGACTGTGGAGATAATGTGACGAGCTATCAGTGCGTCAACTTCCACAGCATGATGGGCTGTGAGCAGAATAGAATAGCTTAGAGATAAAGCACTTCTCTCACATGTACCCGTGCTCTGGCCACGTCTCTCATCATTAGCTCAGGAGGGAAGAAAGCCGATAGAGAAATCACACAGATGTGCTGACTGATGCTTCTAGTCAGGAACTCAAGAGGCTGAAACTGAAAGACAGTGGCAAGTCCAAAGCCAACTGGACATTCATTATATGGTGAATTCTGCTCACAGCAGGAATGAGTGAAAGTCCCATGCACTTCAAGGGCTAGTACCATACAAGATTTAATCTGACTTCAGATTCCGGGAACCTCTTTTCCCTAGGAGTACTATCCTTTTCATGAATATTTCCTCAAAAAAAACAAAGCAAAAGACAGGAAACTAAAATATAAAACATGAGGTCACAATCAGTAAGGCTGTGTATGTAAGAAGCAGACAAACTTATCAGTTGTTTTCACTTTGTCCTTGAAGAGGCAGAGCTCCGGTAGGACACGAGAGCCGTGCAGCACTAAACAGAAAACTCGGTTCCACAGCTGCACCACAGAATAAAGGCTAATTAAGAGTCCCAGTGCACCAGTAAGGGGAAGTAGGAGACAGTTCAAACTCTTTTCAATCCTACTAATTTGATTAGATCACACATACACGACACAACACGATACAACACAACACAACACGACACAACCTACCCCTTTTCCGGGTTTTGAACCGCTGGCCTGTTAGTACCGGCTTCTGATGCTTATTCATAAAATTACTGCAAAAGAAAGACAGCATTTATGTACTTCAAATTAGCATTCCAAACAAACCTATGTAGATAACAGTACGTGTTCAAGCTCAACCACGAGTGAATGTGGATTCTGCCCTACTGGCTTAGCAAATTGTGAGCATTTACCAAGGACCAAGGTTGGGAAACAACCACCGGCATCTACGCTGGCAGAAGTTAAGAGCCATGCAATGCTTTCAGGGAGTAGATGATGAATATCTGTTAATATTTACGTGATATACCCCGCAGTCTAACAATTACTTTATTCCCACTATCCTACAGTCACACTCACACACCAAGGCGGACATATATGTATGTGAAATACAGCTGTGGCATTGAACATGTGTCTCGTTAGCCCTGGAAAAGAGTGAACTCTGCTGTGGCCTCAGGTTCGGCCTCCATCTCTGATGATGGAGTTATGATGTTAAGACCCCATTTTCCCCATCATACACCGCGTTGAAACCTCAGTGACTTCTGCTTTTGCTCCAAAAGACAAGATCAAGTCTAGTTTCTGAGGCTGTACTCGCTTCTTCCAGGTAGGCTCCCCCAGCTGTTCCTGGTGCTTACTCTGTGCACGCACTCATTCATGCCACCTTTGCAGGGACTTCCTGTCTCTGATATAGTGTCCCCCACTTCCTGTGTATGCTGACGAGCGTTCTGCTCCTTCCGTCTTCGGGACCAGCCATTTTATCGTCATCTGACTGATCTAAGACCTAAAAATCCTAAGACCTAAGACTACTTTTAAGACCTACAAATTAAGCAACATGTGAGCATCTAAATGCTTAACTGGTAAGCAGCTGTGCTCACATGGAACGATGCTCAGCTCTTCACAGGAAAGAATTCTGTTAAAGAATATATAGTGCAACTTGTTTGCCTAAAAGGAGGGTAAATATAATGTGCTTCTCATGCCTAAGGAAAAAATTAAATTTTGATATATAAAATTTATTCTCTAAGACCTTTAACAATGAGTAGTAACCTGTTGGAATACATACCAAAAATATCTAGACTGCTTAAGTTACAGAAGCAAAGGTAGTATGTGCTATTCAAACGTGACTGCATTTACCATCTACCGTTTTAAAAAGTGTGACTTGAAGTGATTCTTGGTGGCATTGTAACCCCAAGTATTTGGGAGGCCGAGGCAGGAGGATTTTCACTTTAAGTTACACTTGGGATATGGAGAAAAAGTTCTAGGCCAACCTTGGCGGCTAAGTGAGCCCCTGTCTCAAAATGAATGAATAGATAAAGAATAAAAAGGGGGGAGAGCTCAGTGTTGGGGTGCTAGTCACCCACTCGATCTTCAACACCACGAAAACGGCTTTATAAATCGTGACTTGAAAATGCCTGGATTTCTTCAATCACACCACTAAATAATCAAGAAAAATCAGCTGTACCCAAGCAATTATCACTTCATGAAGTTTAAAAGAATCATTAGCAATATGAGAAAATAATCATGATTCACTTTATAAATTAAATGTTCCTTCCGAGGGCTGGGGCTATTGCTCGGTGGTAGAACGCGTGCCTGGCAGGCTCTTGGTCTTGTGCTCCATCCCCAGAGCTACCAACACCAAACAAAACCAAAATTTCCTTCCCCACCAGTCGCTCTGAAGAAGTAAAAGTAATTACAAGTAAAGCAACAGACTCGGAAGGCAGTCGATTTTGCCCCTGGGGTTGAGTTTCTAACAACTTTACAAAGTGAAACGAAGTGTTCTGGGAGATGCAAGGACGACCAGCCTGAGGAAGATGGGAAATGAGTACAAATCCTTAAGCGACGCCCAATAGTTACGAGGTCAGATTCTCCATCAGCGAGAATGTGACGGATGTTGGAAAAGTAATAATGCACATGGATTACTGTGAGAGCCATCCAGAAACCTCCCTGTTGACATTTTTATCGGATGCACCCCAGACCAGCAAACATTTGACTGATGCAAATGTGGTGACACCTATGTCTCCCTCAACACGTCCACCTTCCCCAGTACAGCAAACACCCCTCAGTGTATTATCCCTCAACGACCAACAATCAAAGGGTTCAAGTGTCATTAGGAAACATGGAGACAAAAGTAAAGTGAAAAATGCAACTCTCTATCAAAAATGTCTTCCTTTTTTAAAAATCTGGAAAATCCCAAACGTGAGCCCTCTCTGAAAGCTTGGTTTTTGATCCGGAATACAAACCCAAGGACTTCACTAATTAACTCCGTCCTTGCACCTTATTCCCATTCTTATTTCTACTGGAGAATTACCACAGAGCACATTTAACTTTTAAATCAACTTCAGTTCTAAGGGCTTGCGTTTTCCTTCACAGCCTGCTTATGCAGCTTGCTGTCACCACCGTCTGCTCTCCGTGGAGAATAACTGAATGATACAGAAACATATGTGTGTCTGCGAAGACTAATAAAAACCAACAAAACTCAACCAAACCAAACCTGTCTCCTATAGTCCGAGGCTGAAGGAGGACTCTGGTGACCAAGAGTACCTGTCGCTGGGCTGTTACTATTTGCAGCAGAGGCACACTTCCCTCTAAATTTAGCTCTTCGTGCTACACTATAACCTGCTCCAGCAAGGGTCAGCCTGTATACGGTCCTCGCTGAGCCTGTGTGAAAATCCTGGCCTGAGAAAAGCCAGGCCACCTGGGATTAAAAAACAGACATAGCTCAAACCTAGAGCAGTATCAAAGAACGTGCAGCAAAGAATATTCCAGTAGGACACTGTTAAAAGTCCACCTTCTATTACTGTTTATTATTTGGTATTATGTTTGCCACACTACATTATAATCTGAAACCAATGAACTAGATACAAAGAAGTATCATTCTTTGCCCTATACTGGAAAACCTGGTGGGTGTGGCCAGAGGCCACTAGTAATCCTACTAATACTTTGGAGATCGAGATAGGGATGGGGTGGGGAGGTCACCGTTTTGATGTCAGCCTGGGCTACTCAGAGCCTACGTCAAATGGAACAAGACAGACACAGTATCAAGCCAAGCACAGATGATCTACCAGAAAAGGACTTAATCCTCCCCTGTCTCTTTGAGCTAGTGATCGTTTGCCCCAGTCCTTGGAGGTTTGTTGTTCACACGTTCTGGCTTTGTCTGCCATTTACTCTGGTTTGGTTTATCTCTAAATTCTGATAGCCTCCTACCATGACGTGCATACTACCGCCCTATGCACAGGACACATCTTCAACTTAGGAACATAAAGCAGAGGTCACACCATTTTTTTTTCCCCCTGTAAAAGGAGAGAAAAATAGACTCAGCTCAATGGTCTCGTCTCCGTTCCGATTGCTACGGCCTGAAGATGCCATCTGCGAATGAGTCCTGCAAAGATGGCTCCGAGGGGAAATGCTTTCATCTGCAGAGCTGGTGACGTCAGTTTGATTTCTGGAACCCATTAAGGAGGAGAGAGAGAGAGAATGGACTCCATAAAGTTGTCCTCTGATCTCCACACATGGGGAGAGTCACACGTGTCCTTCTCTCCTGTCCCCATGCGTGCACACCTCACACACACATGTGCACAAAGACGTTCAATAAAAATTTTAAAGGAGAAAATATGAAAACAAATAGCTATGGCTATAGGGCAGTAAAACTTTATTAACAAAGTAGGTAGGAAGCCAGCTGAGGCCCCGCCCCCATGTCTGACTATGAACAATGCACTCAGCATGTTTACGCATAATAAAAGAACTGCTTTGTTCACAGCTCCTAACACACAGATATATTTATCTGAAGCTGAAGCTCTTAGTAGGGCCGAATATCTAAATGTTTAATTTTATTTCATTCTCATTAATTAAAATTATAATCAATCATAATCAATCGAATGGCCACCATATAGACTACGTGATTTTAAAAACAAGTCTTATAGCTTCAAATAATTTTTTTTCCCTGCTAGCCTGTGTCCTTTTTTTTTTTTTTTTTTCATCTTTATTAACTCGAGTATTTCTTATTTACATTTCGATTGTTATTCCCCTTCCCGGTTTCTTCAAATACTTTATATCTATAAAACTGTATGTTTTCTTTGGGTTGGGGGAAGGTGACTTTTAAGATTATAATTATGTTTCTCCCTTCCTTTTCTGCCCCCTCCAAACTCTCCCAAATACGTTCTCCACTCTACTTCAAATTCATGGCCTCTTTTTCATTGCTATTGCATGCATATCTGTACACACACACACACACACACACACACACACACACACACACACACACTCCTAAATATAACCTGTTTGGTCCATATAAGGTTACTTGTATGTATGCTTTTATGACTGACCATTTGGGACTGGACAACTAATTGGTGTTGTTCAGTGTTGTCCTGGGGAGGGTGATCTTCCCCACACCCTGCTTTGCTTAGTTGCCTGTGATTCTTAGCGTAGGGTTGAGGCCTCATGAGCTCAGTTTTCTCTGTGCAGTTAGGCAAATTCGTCGGGGCTATCCTTCCTTCTTGTTTGGTCAGTCATGTTGGTGAGACTTCATAGCTTCTGATGTGCTTCCTTTTTACTAGTACCTCACCATTCTGTATGGCACCAGAAGGAACTGAAATTTGATAGGTGTTATACATGGAGGTCATCAGGGTACCCGAGGAAACCCCAGAACATTGTAACTTTGGCAGCAGTGTCTGGAGCCCAAACAATACACTTAGTATTTGTGGGGACTGTCCAGTTGTCTTGGTCGTGTCCTACCTGGAATGGATGGTTTGAGCTTCCAGGCTATAGAGAAAGCTTGACTATTGTGCCTTTGCCTCTGCTACTGTTTCAGAGACCAGAAGGTGATTATCATCTTAGGGGACGTGGTCAGCAGTTGCTCTGATCCATCCAATTTGCAACTTTATTTATGTGGGGGTGGGTAGATATTTAGTGCCCAGTGAATCTGGGGGCTCACAGCCACAGCACAGAGAACAGGGGAAACACCACTGCTAGAATCTTACATTCATTCCGTAAGACAGATCGTGTGCAGAGAACAACTTGCAACTTGCCGGGATCGGTTGGTTCTACCTCTTCCCCAGATGGGTTCTAAGGATCACACTCAGGTAGCCAGGCTTGGTGCCAGGCACCCTTACCCACTGAGCTGTCTTGCTGACTGATCCTAAGTCTGTAGTGCATGTTTTGCATGTGAGCAAGCCCATGAAAAAGTGGGTTTTACTCAGGCCAAATATGAGGCTTTTGTGGTCCCCGGTTATGCCTATGAAACTTGGCTCTCACATACTGGTCTGTAGAGAACTACACTTCTGGGACTTCTTGGCACACGTTGCCTAGGGTCCTTTATAGAATTGGGTTGGTCATCTACTTTTCCAGGAGACTGGCGCCTAGGAAAATGGTATGGAATTAGCAATGGTAAAGCCACTCCCTGTGAGGTGACAGGTGACTGTGAAGCATTATCATTGTGGGGACCCTAGGTGACCTAGACCTGGCGGAGTAGGGTCTTTCCTGTTCAGCAGAAAGAATGGCAGGGAGACAGCCAGCAGAACCTCTGGGGACAGGAGGCCTTCCTCTGCTGTGCAGCCAGCTAACCTCCCTTTATCATGGAGGTGATCTTTGGCCCTCTTCCTGCTCACACCTACATAAGACAGGTTCCTGTGGTTAAGGGAGGCTCCTCAGGGCAACCGGAGATGCTGCCTTGTGAAGGTGGCTCCAAGAAAGTCAGCAAGTTTCCTTTTCCTCAGTTCCTCTCCTGGGTTGCAAGCTTCTCTCCCTCTGCCCGTCTCTATTTCTATAAATGTGCAAGGCACCTCTACTTATTGGTTTAGGAAGGTTTGGGGGTCCAAGAACCAACCTTTTGTGTTTTCCAGCAAGAAGTCACATGGACGTTGTTTTTGTTAAAGAAACACTTTCAAGGCTTGGGAAGGGTGGGAACAGGTCCTTTTCCGTGTGAGGGCTACATCCAGGGAGAGCTAGTTAGGGTTAATCTGAGATCTGGGTAGATGCCCAGGAGTGGAACAGCTAGGCCATTCGATAGCTGTGATAATGCATTCTGATGAAAATATCTTACATTCTAAGAGACGAGAACTTTTTCCAGACCTCACAGCCAGATTTAATAATATACCTTAGTGTGGTTTAAGACAGCTGGCCATGTGGGCTCGGCCTGTTCCTTTAAGAAACAGTGTAACAGCCAACCTTAACTTGCCTCGGATTTTCCTGTAATCAACTTTTATAACCTAATACTTAGCAAAGCTCTTCTATACATTATGCACTCTCTCATGCCTCTGACCCAGATAGTGTGTGTGTGTGTGTGTGTGTGTGTGTGTGTGTGTGTGTGTGTGTACAATCACTTGCTGGAAACAGCAAACAGGCTGAAAAATGGCTTTTATAAAATGAATATTGACCATAAATGTCAGATGGGCCATACAGATATTGCTTGCTAAACAATGATGTTTATAATATTGGTTGTTATCTGGGTCAGTTGGGGTTAGAGTCAGTGACTTAATTCCTTGTAAAACTTTTAAGATTGCTGGAAAGTATCCCTCATTCCTTCCCCACATGATACTTTCTGAGCTGTCCAATAAAAAGAGAACAAAGCCCTCTGTTAGGGATAGCGAGAGAGATTCTGAAGACAGCGTTCTGGCAGTTATTGATTCAGACTCATGCAACAGACAGACAGGATGACGGAAGAGAGACAGAGTGAAGCAGAGAATTTAAATCTGGGTTCCCTCTTGGTCCAATGACACCAAGGGGATTCGATTCCTTTCTTTAATGAGACATCATTATTTGTGACTCTCCATTTATTATTAATGTGTCCAAACCCACTGCAACAATGTTACTCACATCTGTAATACTTACATATTTTTTTCCATACTGATAATTTTATATCCTATGATACTGAGGAACAAGGATGGAAGACAGAAGAAAAATATCAGATTTGAGGAGAGGAGTACGAAGAGAGGCAAGGGCTGGAGAGATGTCTCAGAGGTTATGAGTATTATCATCATTAACAGGAGTACCAGGGGATCTGATCCCTCTCTGGCCTCCATGGTTTCTGCACACAGGTGGCTTACCTGCGTGCATCACAGAAACTTTGAAGACGTTATTTAAAGGGGCGAATATGGAAGTCTGTTAAGGGGATTTGAGGGTGCTGGAGAGGGTTAGCTGGTAAAAGTACTCGCCACTCCTCAGAGGACCCAGATCCAGTTTCTAGCACCCACACGGTGCCTTTCCCAACAGCTTTAACTCCAGTTGCAGAGGATCCGAGCCTTCTGGCCCAACAGTCACCGTATGTAAGCAGCACAAGCGGCCATGCAGGCTAAACACTCACACAACAAATACAAATCTTTTTAAGGGGAGGTGGTGGTTAATGGTATCATTGTCAGTTTAATTTACGGTCTGTCCCTTAATAAGGAGAGAAGTTAGTTTGATGTGTAAATTTTGGAATACGGGCTTACTAACAGGCTAACTATATAACAGTTTGTAGTTCAAAGCATATTGTTATATTAAAACTATTTTTTAAATCCATACAAAACAATGTGTTTTCTGTTTGTGTAAGGTCAGTCAAGCACAAGAATGTATGTGTATTTAAATTTATATATACGAATACATATATCTTTATTATAAACATTCATGTCAATAGGTGTTTTAGTTTTCCTTGAAGATGTCAGAACACCTGAGTTATTTCTAGAAGTTGAGCATTCCGAGGAATTTAGAGAGTCATGTTATCTTTCTTGGCAGCACTTAGGTTTCTGAGCACTCCCTGAGAAGGCAGAACTCCTAAGGGTTCTGAATCATTTCCTCTTCCCAAGTTCTCCTAAATGATTTATTGTTTCCTGTGTTTGCCTTTCCTCTGTAGCTCTGTGTGTGCGTAACTTTTATTTCTGAATGGTTTGAGAAGAGTTTATATGTACTTTCTGCCTCGGTCTGCTACTTGAGTGTGCATTTCTGAAGAGTCAGAAAATGGGATGCTGAGATGGCTCCGTGGATAAAGCTACTGGCTGCCACACTCAACGGCCTGTGTCAGTCCTCAGAACGTACACAGTATAGAACCACACGAACTGTCCTCTGATGTCCCCACATACATAGCAGCATGCACATACCCAAAACACATGGACGGACACGGAGACACACACACACACACACACACACACACACACACACACACACACACTAAACAAATAAATATAATTAAAACGTTTTCTTGAAAATAGGCGTTTCCTATAGAACACAGGACAATAATAAAATCTAATGAATTTAATGTAGTCCTTGAACTTACTGCAATCTACCTGCCTCTACTCCCTGAATGCTAGGATTAGAGTTTGGGCTGCTATACTAGGCTTATAACACATTTTTTAGTGTAGACTTTTATGTTTTTGTTTTTATGTAATAATTCCAAAACGGAAAACTTCCTAATCCCTGGACTCATATTTATTAGTTGGCGTTGGACTAAAGAAAAGGATTCCTTTGAGCTGGGGGCGTCGCTCACTAACATACACAAAGCTCTGAGTCGAATCCCCAGAGCCAGGTACGGACCTGTAATCACAGCGCTCTGGAGGTCTATCCTTATCTACAAGTCAAGTTTAAGGCTAGCCTGGGCTATCGGAAACCCTGTTTCCAAAATGTGTCCTCCACACTTGTATCCTTTTCTTCTCTGCACTGTCCACTGTTTTTACATAGAGTTAGAGGTACAGGCCTCCCAGCTCTGATTTCTTTTCAGAGTATTGTCACTCATGTCCCTGAATCATTGGCAGTCATAGTATCCCAAACTAGGCTAAGAACTGTTTTCAAATTAGTTTTTATTATTTTAATTTTAAAAATCTTTGTTGGTTTGTATTTATTTAGAAACCAGGTATCTCAGGGACCAGACTAAATCTATCCCACTCAACCTTGAAATCAATCAGCTATCCTGGGACTCTTGGTTTTGTTTAGTAGGAAGTGATGTGATGCTAAAAAATGTTCTCTAATTCCTAGGTAAATCTTTCTGTGTATGTGTGAATAACAATGTTGCTATGATCCTGTGGGAATCAGCAGCAGTTACATTTTTTCAAGTACCATGCAACTTTAGTAGCAGAATTTTAGCATTTGAGTGTGCTCTGTGCTTGTACTTAGTACTCTAGTAAAGCAAAAAGTAAGAGGAATTCTGATCAGATCTTTATTTCTTTTCTTAAAGATCGTTTTTTCATTTAATTTTATTTATGTGTATGGACATTTCAGCTGCACGCATGCCTCCGAGGCACATGCATGCCTGAAGGCGGCGTCTGACTTAGTTACTGTTCTATTGCTATGTAGAGACTGTGATCGAGGCAACTCATATAAAAGAAAGCATTTAATTGGGGGCTTGCTTATGACTTTGGAGGGCTAGTCCAATATCATGGTGGAACTAAAAGACAGGAATGCACGGGAGCAGTAGCTGAGAGCTTTACATATTGATCCATGGGCAGCAGGGGAGCGGGAAGAGGGAGGGAGCGGGAAGAGGGAGGGAGGGAGGGGGGGAGAGAGGGAGGAAGGGAGGGGAGAACCTTGTAAGCTTTTGAAACCTCAAAGACTTCCTCCAACAAGGCCACATCTCCTCCCCAGCTAAACTTCTCCAGCACCACCCTCAAATCATTTTAATAGACTTCCAAATTCCCCTCCTTTAGGATAATGTCTTCAAAGTTTATATGATACATGCAAGGGAGATACCTGTGTACAGATGCCATGGAGGCCAGAGAGGGATCAGGTCCCTCAGAACTGGAGTTTAATGTGATTGAGAACCACCTTACAGGAGTATCAGGACTCAAACTTGGCCTTCTGCAAAAGTAGCAAGCTAAGTCGTCTCTCTAGCTCCTTAGCAAATACTGTCATTGGGACTTGGAATGAAGTGACCTAACTCAGTGGTATATTTTACCATTTGTTTTTCTTCTAAAAGCCTGATTTAGTACTTCACACTAGCTACTGCTTCAGAGGGAAGTCATCCTCAAATTTACAAGTTACTTTGTAGTTCTAAGCTTAGAAAGAATAAGGTTTGTCAGTAGCTTCTAATACTGTTAAACGATACTATGGCAAGAGTGAAACACCATCAAACTAACCTAATTCAAAAAGGCAAAGATTAGGGGCTGGAGAGATGGCCCAACAGTTAAGAGAATTGGTTGTTCTTTCAGAGATTGTGAGTTCAAATCCCAGCAACCACATGGTGGCTCATAACTATTTATATTATAACGAGATCTGGTGCCTACTTCTGCTGTGTAAGTCTACATGCAGGTAGAACACTGTATACATAGTAAATGAACAAACCTTTTTTAAAAAGGCACAGAATAAAAACCAAAGTTTACATCTCAACCTTTCTTATTCTGACCCTATGACCTAGAGAAATGATAATTTTGATGCTTTAACATTACCGTATTGATCCCTTTATAAAAATGTCTTTATGCACGAGAATTTCACAGATGTTAAATAAGACAAAAGTTAAGTTTGTCATCACCTTCAATGTTCGTTTCTTTAGAAAAGTGTTACTTCCTGGTTACATAGCTGAGCAGATCTTCCACTTGAGTACAGAGAAAGGTGTGTGTGTGTGTGTGTGTGTGTGTGTGTGTGTGTGTTGCATGCACTTGAGTATGTGGGGCTCAGAGCAGGCTATAGATGTCTTTCTCTATTGCTGTTTGCAGTACTGTCTTGCGATAGCATCTCTCACTGCACCAGAAGCTTGCCAGTTCAGCTAGACTGGTTGGTCAGCAAGCTCTCAGGATCCATCTGTCTCTGATCTATGGTTCTGGGGTTACAGCATGGGCACCCATACTTAGCTATTTTTAATGTAAGTGCTCAAGATTCAAATTCAAGTTCCCATGCTTGCTGAGCAAGTGCTCTTCCCCACCTGCCAACTTCCAGTCTTGAGAAATATGACTATTTTTTTGAGACAGCCACTCCCCCCCCTCCATATACATTGAATGGAAAAAAAAAAAAAAAAGAAACAAAAAAGGAAAAGAAGATGACTGCTCCAGGGTATGGTAGAAGGAAAGTTTATTGTACATAAAAGGACGAGCATAGTCAGAGGTAGAGACATCTGGGGGTCCAGAGTGGACATGAGTCTGAGCCAAGTGAGGAGAGAAGGGCTGAAGAGAGGAACCTGCTGACCAAGACAGGTAGCTTGGGTCAAAAGACTGAGGCATAGCCCTAGATGGCTGGATTATATAGGGAAGGGCATGCTATCCATACCTTGTAACTGAGAGAACTAAGGAATGCTGGGAGAACTTGGTGGTCAGGTCCACTTTGCTTAGTTAAATAGACACCTCAACCATTTATCCCAGAGTATGAGACTTAACATATATCTCTCTGGTTTGTCTGAAATTCACCATGTCAAACAGGATGGCCTTTTAAAAAATCTGTTCCTGCCTCTGGAATGCTGGGATTAAAGATGTATATCACCACACCCAGGTGATATAAATGACTTCAATACAAGAGCTCCGGGCTCCACTTAAAGCTTACACAACAAAGGCCTCCTGAGTTGTAGAAAACCAGGAGGTGAAGATCAGCGAAGAACAGAATGTCAAGTACCAGATATCAATTGATAAATGTTGAGAAACTGATGGGCATATTTGTGCTTCTGGTCCAAAGGCAGAGTCAGAGGTTAGGCTAACACAGTAAGAGTCGGGATTCCACTACTTGGAGGGCTTTAATCCAAGGAGGAAAATAGAATTGTTGCAGAAAACTACTGTAATCAGGAGGAGGAAATTGCCAACGTCATGGTAATGAACTTTCAGCAAGGTCAAAGATGGTGGTGGCATGAATCCAAACATTTGCTCAGTTATTACTTCTTTCAACCTAGAAACTCCTACCCTATCATCTGGGACAAGGACCTGCCCAAGCCTGCCTAGCAGATGAGGCTTTAGTTGAAGGCTAAACACACACACCCATGCATATGCTTTAGACAACGAAAGCATGGGCTAGGCAGAATTGCCAAGTACCAGAGTAGTACTCAATAGACACAGGGCACAGCACACCAGTGACAAGGTACTGTATTTAAACAGTTTTATCGGTGATCAGGCAGTGAACTCAAATCTAATGGAAACAAACAGGTATGTTAAATTTCTTTTCTTTTACTTTTAAAATTTGATGTGTGTGAAGGTTTTGCCTACATGTATAGGTATGCACACCACAAGCCTGTCTGGTATCCATGGAGATCAGATGAGGATGATGGATCCTCTGAAATTGGAATTACCAGCTGTTGTAGCCACCATTTGGGTGTTGGGAACTGAGCTGGAGTCCTTCACAGGGTACACACTCTTAACAGTAGTTCTATCTCTCTAGAGCCACGGCATATCAACAACAAAATATGCAAGCTTCAATTTGTACACAGTGTTACAATTTATTTCAAAACACCTTTTTCTTTCTTAGTAGTTGTAGGATGGAAGCAGGACCTTGCCTTTGCAAGGCCAGGCTCTGTTACTATTACCACCACTTTCCCACCTGGAGACTTTAATGTGATTCAGCTATGTGGTAAATCATTTGTTTACCTAATATGCCAGGTCTGGGAGGCACAGAAGGACCAGAGCAGTTTCCTGGTGCTCACTTGTCAGAAGATAGTTTTGTCCTGATTTACTAAATTGTAATCATTTTAGCAGAGCAGAGGCCCTGGTGGCAACTAATGTATCAAAATATTCTGTATCCTTTACTTGAGCAGTAGCTGGGCTGATGTTTGAATCATTGTGTGGAATTGTTTTTCTTTAACATTTTAACGCACCAGTAACATACAGAAGGAATGGAAAACTTTGAAAACCCCATTCCTAACCTAGGTTCTCAAGGACCCCTCAGATAAAGCTCACGCATTTCATGTTAGCACTGGTGATATTGCAGAAAGATTCTTGTGCCCCTGGAGTCTATCCAGATGGCACAAGTCCACTGTGTCCTTCAGAATACTGGCTGAAGAGCCCAGTTGTCACAATTATCTTGGAAAGATATTTATATGATTCCTGAAAGAAGCTTTGCCATTATTGGCTCCATAGACTCTAGAGTTAGGCAGAGTAAAGCATAAGTATTAATTTAAAATGCCAGCCCTTGGACATATTGAACCAGCATGTTACCATCAAAATGGCAAACGGTTCTCTATAGACTTTTATTAAGGAAAATGTCCATGTATCTTTAGGGAAAGGACCTAAGTATATTGCCTCTTGGGAACACTCAGATATTGGGAAATTAATGGCTCCATGATTTCTGTATTCTCCAATTTTCAACTATGTCCTGCACGAGGCTCAAATTGAACGGAAGCAATCTTCATACTCGCAAAATATTATGTGACATCCCTCTCAAGCCAGCAGTCTCCTTGGCACCATTAAACTTCAGGCTTTCTTTTATCTTTCCTGTTCATAAAAGTCCCATCCTATTAGCTTGTAATCTGAGGAAAACAAAGGCTATGCTTTTTTCCCCTTTAGAAATCACAGTTCTAGGAAACTTACAGATTAAAGTGTTAACCTCTTTTTGTATAAGTACGTGTGAGGACAAGGATGGCAGTGGAATACCAAGAAACTATAAATGCCACAGTAATCTGGACAGCCCTTCGGAAGTCCTTGCAGCCCTGTGGCTCCAGGGCTTTTCCTCAGATTCCTAAACAACAGTGTTATCTAACAATTGTCTTCTAAAAAAGTCCTGCTCTAGAATGGGTGTGGTGGTACACACCTATAAACCCAGCAGAGGCAGGTAGATCTCTGTGAATTCCAGGCCGGCCTGGTCTATATAGCAAGTTCCAGGATAGCCAGGGCTACCTAGAGAATCTATCTCAAAAAAAGCAAGCAAACAAACAAAGAAACAAAAAAGTTCTCTTCTAACATAAAAATAAGTTGGAAAGAAGGAAAAACTGCAGTTTTCCTCACATACAAGCGGATTATCCTATTGCTATTAAATATTAATATTTATAGGATGAAAAGAATTAAAGCTAGCCAAATGGTTATTCTTTCCTTATATTAAAGTGGGGGCATTACCCTTATCTCTCTATCATTATATATTTCTCTGTTCCTGATTTAAGCAAATAAACAAAAATCAGAGAAAAGAGCTAAGACAATCAGAATAATGTCAGTCCCATATCTTTGGCACTGAATCCAGATGGCCATTCAGTAATCTACCTCAAGCTCGATTTTCAAAGGAGACAGCTTACAAATAGGACTATCTGAGCATTTCTGGCACTCTTTACTCAACACATGCCAAATTTAGAACAGGCCAAATCATTCCACTTGGCACCTAACCTCCCAAAAGACACTTGCTGAAGAGATCTGTCCCCAATAAACAGACTCCAGAGAGGACTAAGAAAGAGAAGTGTAACTGTACCCAGCTTGCTCGCATTGGTGGATTCCATGTTGATAAAATGCTTCCTAAAAATCTCTCAAAGTTGCAAAAGTGATGTTAAAATAATATTCAATAGTCCCGAAAATGTAAAAGAGAAAAAAAATTTTTTTTGACAATACAGGAGATCCAACTCAGTGCTCCATGATTGTTAAGGGCTCCCCAGTGAGCAGAAAAACTGTCAACATCAAGAAATACAAACTCTGAAGTTGGAAGAGTCAGGAAGCAAGCATACAGGGAAGCACTCAGGTAAGCCAAGGGTGAGAACCTAGGCACACACCCTGTCCTGACCCTGGTCCCAACTTTCCTGAATTAATCAGCTTATCCTAGCTGCACTGATCCTGCTCTGAACAGTTAGCAAAGCTGACATGGCTCTCAGGGCTCCTGCCAGGCCTTTTTTGGGAATGAGTTCTTAGTTGGCTTAGAAGACAGAGAAGAAAAATCAGTATCTCCACTAGGTTCACATCTTGATTTTTCTCAGATAAATTGAATGTGTGCCTTTCTTTAGACTTGTCTGCAAATAACTCTGTCAGTTTTAAAAGGGACAGCAACTGACTGCCAGCCAGATATATTCATAAACCCGTGAAGCAAGAGTAACACCCGTCTTCCTAAAAGTTGTGTTGAGAAGTTAAAACATGAGATGTGTTTAGTCCTCGGTGAAGTTCGGTGGGACTGTTTTAGCTCTCCAGGGAATAACTGTACAGCCTAAACACCAAGTATTCATATCACTTTCTTATGTTGTGTGTGGGGTAATACCTTAGGGACTTTAATACTTCCAAATGTCCTAAAATTGCAAAATCTTTCAAACATCTTCAAAAGAAGGATACTTAGTGAAGTCTCCAAATAGCTTCAACCAATAACAACACAGTCTTGTCTCCCTCGTGTTCCCACTCAGTCCTATACTCTTTAAGTCACAGATGTATCACAGCAAACTGCACACCATTTTCTTCCTGAACAGTACAGGACGTGATTCTGAAGGATAAGGGATCTTTGAAAAAATAGAAGCATACTACTTCAGTCTAAAAAGTTAAAGCTGCTTGATAGCATTAAATGTCCAGTCAATCAAGAAACGTACCTAGTTTCCAAGGAGTTCAAGTACCAGAGGGGGCGTGGGGGGGGAATCTCCCTGTCAGATAAAATGCTCAAAATTAGTTGTCAATGACCCTGCAAAGTTCTACCTTTAAGCAGACAGTGAAAGACCAGGGCCTTGAAAGGGGGAACCAAGAATGGCATGCTAAACTTGTGAGGTTTTTTTTTTTCTTAGCTGGTAGTCCTGGAGTGTCAAGAAGCCCAGAAACCTCAAATGTCTCAAGACTTCTTGCCCTTGGTTATGGCTATGTGTGTTTAGTGCCACATCATTTCACACTGCCAGGAAGGATTAGTCAACCAGGGAAACAAATCCACCTAAAATAACATAGAGATCAAATGAATTCAACTCAGCATGGAGTGAACCCCTACTAATTGAAAGATATGGGCCTGTATCTTCGGAGGCACGGAGGCAGCTGACCTGGTGAGTTTATAATCAAGAAGAAAAAGGGGTCCAAACAACTATTTCAAATCGTAATAGGATGTGATGAGAATTCATGAGGAATGTAGATCCGGAAACAATGGTGTTAATTTGAAGGCTGATCTGAGGGGGATTGGCTGGTTTCTGTACTATAATTTAGAGGTTGCCATAATGGTATCTGTCAGTGCCTTGCCTATGCAAAGACTGTATGTCCCTTCAACTGTTTGAGGGTCTGTAATGCTCCTCACTGGACAAGTTGAAAGATACAGGCTGGAGAAAAGTAGTGATCTTGAAAGAAGAGTAATTCCAAACAATGGAAGAGGAGAGACTGGGTGGTCAGGAAAGGCAGAGAATTCCAGGAAGAGAAAAAGAGGAACAAAGGGTGGAAATTACTGGCAGGTTAGGGAAGCAGCCTATGGCGACCTTAGGGCAGAGAGTGGGAGGAGCTGGCTGACTGGAAAGGCCTGCTGGGACCACAGGTTGGAGCCTTACTCAGTGGCCAGTGAAAGGGTGATTGTGTTTGGTGTTTACCCAACTGAGAGTTCCTTGAAACAGCCAGGTAGGAAGAGGTGAGGAAAAAAAGCTTAGGAATCCACAGCAGATGCCAAGGATACAGGTAGTAGGTAATAGGACATACATGACAGTTCAGAGATGTAGTAGTAGAGCTTTCTAAAAAGGTTTAAAGGTGAAGACAGAACATATACATATATATGATATATATATATATATATATATATATATATATATATGAAAAGACCATGGAAATAGACACATAAGCTACAAATATCCATCTGAAGAAGGTAAGAGTAAGAGAAGGGCCCAGGGAAAGAGGTGGAAAGGAGGCTTGTCCTTATGGCCTGCTAGGTAGAAGGATATGTGCTTCCCCACTTAGCCCCAAGCATGTGGAGAAGAGCGAGTGTAAAGGTTTCTGTTATGCTTCTAACCCTGAGCCAAATGGCTGGGATGCTTATTTGACAAATCAAAGCCAACCTTGTGGCCAGGTTCTCCCAGCATCCCTCAGTCCTTACCTGTTACAGGGTTTGACAGGCATACCCTGCCATCTACATGAACTCTCCAACACAAGGTCTGGGCTGCCCTTCCCTCAGACGCTCTTCCCTATATAATCCAGCCATGTTGGATACCTGTTTTACCTTTTGTCCTCTTAGCCGCTGTACCTGGTTCCCCTCGCTGTCCTCTCCTTATACAGCTCTGGGTCATGTTCACTCTGGACTCTCTCAGACGTCCCTGCCTATACTCGTCGTTACTTTATCGACAATAAAGTTTCTCCTCCAGCATAGATAGAACAGTTATGTTCTTCCTTTTTCTTTTTTCCCCCATTCAGTTTGGCTGTGTTTCTATTTATTTTATTTTTAATCTCTGAGACAGGGTTTTACTATGCAACATAGCCCCGTCTAGCCTGGAACCAGTTCGTAGAAAGATTTGCTTGTCTTTGCTTCCGGAATAATGAGATTAGAGGTGTGTACCACCATACCCTGAGAAAGGTTTTTACAGACAGACCAGAATCTAATTCCAGATTCCATACTTTCCAACTCCGGGGTTGTGGGCAAATTCGCCTCCTTTAGTTTCTGTTCATATTTTTATAAATGATGATAATATTGGCTAATTCCTGGTCTATAGTAACAATGGTTAAAATAACCCTCTGCCAGCATCTGGCAGAATATCTGGAACAGATTAGATAGTCAAAATGAATAGTTATTTCATCATCCATAGGGTTCTTTAATGAGAATATATTGCAATAAGCTCGTTAACTAATCTAATTTTGACATTAAATATTTATGCTACTATTGAAAGGGTTCTGAACACTCTCCATTAGGTATCTGATTCCAAAATTCAAACTGAACATAGGATTTATCTGCACTTCTAGGTGGATGCCTTCCTTTGTCCCAAAAGATCATCAACTCTAAGTTAAAGCCATGCATTCAGAAGACTAAATGCCCACCAGGTGCTTAAAACACAACCCAACGTCTCTATCGGTAGAGGAACGGACGATCCCAGGGAGACAAACAGGTGTGACCTTCAAGTAACCATGGCCCAGATTTGGCACGAGAGATGGAAATCCTGGCAATTAAGTGCCCAATTCTGTCTCTGCATCTGCTGAAATGATGTGTAGTCACATGGAGAGGTTACACGCAGGCATTCTCTTAGGTCTGTGGCTACCTCTGGCACATTAATTGCTGTGGCAGAAGCACTAATGTGTTACACAACACTGGTCACTCTCATAAGCCCTACTGCTTGTTTGAACAGCTACAGCGTTTTTAAAGCACCATCAAACAAAAGTTTCTTTGTTATACATTGAGATGAATAATTACCAACCATTTTCATGTGAGAATCCACTCCTCCCTCCCCAAGCTGAAGCTCTGTCTGTGGCCATTGGGGGATGGGCAGCAGGAGTTTAGAAAAGGTTTTGGTTAGAGACAAGAGATGGGGAACATCATCCCTGGGTCTCTGAAGTGCCAGAACACGCTTTGAGCAAAATGAAACAGAGGGCCAGAGGAAAAGGCATCTCACATCATATTTGGCACTGTAGAATGAACGAGTGGTGCTGAGGATACTTAATAGAAACCGCCTACCTAATTATTCAAGTATTTCTCCCTAGCACAATCGCGTCTTGAAGGAAACATCAATACTAGTCTGTTTGAGAAACAACAGTAAAACTAAACAGTCATTTCTGAAGAAGCAGTGATTGATTGACGCTGTAGAACGTTACAGATAAGCACCTTGGAGGAATGATTACACATTTTCGTAAGCGTACCTTGCATCCGAGGCACTGAAAGGTACACACTTTATTCACCCCCTATCTATCTACGGTGGACGCTCCAGGATCCACGCCACAGTTGAATGAAGGCTGGATTAAGAAGCTAATCTAAGACTATATATAGACAGCAACACCAATTTAATCCCCGCCCTCTTCAGCCTCCCCTCCCTAGTTCCATAAATCCCCAAACCTGAGTTATAAAGACAGGCAACTCTCTCCGAGCAAAAAGACCCCACACCCCAACGAAGTATCAGTACAAGCGTAAATCGCTTCTAAATATCCTTAACGAATACCACAGGTCCAGGTTCTATGGCTTCCACAGAGGCTAAGAGATGACAGACAAGTTAGTGGGGAGGACGAGGTTTGCAAAAAGAAAATTACCTTCTCCGAGCCTCTCCCAATCTCGCTGGTCATGGGGTGTTCCCCTCACCTCCCGGCAGCGGGCCTCCCCGGGGATCGCCACGCACGAGACCATGTGCACCCGCCACTTTCACCGCGTGGCCAGCTCACCGCCCGCCCGCGGTCCCCGGAGCTCTTGGGGCGAGCAAACGTAGCGAGGTCTAGGTCTTGCTCGAGAGGCACTAATACGCGGTAAGTGCACGGATGATGGCGCGGCAAGGGGGTCCTCTACCAAGAAGAGGGCAACCGCCCCAGGTGGCACATGCTTCCTCCACGCCAGCTCCAGCCCCGTAGGAGCCCTTGGCTGGGAGGCGGTCACGGCTCCCTCAACCCCCAGGTTCCCTCCGCCCCACCTGGCCACCTCTTACCTGTCCAAGGAGGGAGCGACGACGCGCGAGACTGGTGGCTGCGGCGGATCCTGCAGCAGCAGTGGCGGCGGCAGCGGCTGAGGCAGACAATGGAGGAGTGAAGGACAGACACATTGACACAGACACACGGAACCCGGCGTAGCTCCGCCTCCCGCCCCGGCCCCGCCCCATCCCCGCCCCTCGCCCGAACCGCTCCACTCTCAAGGGACAGTGCAGCCCATCTAGCTGCATCTCAATGCCTCCGCACGTGCCCACAGAAGTCACTAGCAGGCAGAGAAATGATATCTTTAGAATTCAAGGGAACCTGTGTCTCTGTACTTCTTAATAGACTAACATAGGGATAGAAAAATCTTGAAGGTGTACTGAACCCCCTTTCGAATTTCTCCTTTTGGTTTGGACCTCGTGGGTTGCTCCAATTGGAGTCTCTTGCTGCCTCTTGCAGCTCCTCCTCCCGTCTGGGCCAATGAGACTCGGGGGCGGGACTTGCGGAGAGCGCCAGCCCGGCTCGCTCAAGCTCGCCGCACCCGCCGGCCCCCAGCCGCGAGATCTTGGCGAGTGCCGCTTCACTGGGCTGCTGCTCCGGCCTCGAGTTTCCTTGCTTTGGTCGTCATCCACGACGCACACACGTCTCTGGTGTTTTTTAAAAACCTTTCCAAAGAAATAGAATAAGCGTCAAGCTGGCGGGAACGATGGGTCACATAAAGAAAGGCGAGCTGACCCAGGAGGAAAAGGAACTGTTGGAAGTGATCGGAAAAGGTACGGGTGCAGGGCTGGTATCCGGGCGCTGCACACCTGGTCGCAGGGCGTTGAGGAGCCCGGAGCGCGCGCCCCAGGCCCGGAGAACCTTGGGCAACTTGCAATCCGGAAAAAGCCTTTCTGTCTCTGGCTGGGGACGGATTGCAGGGGCGATGGGAGCCTTTCTGGATGGGAGGCAGAAGCATTGCGGCGATCAGATCTAGGTTTCCGAGTTTAGACCTCTATATCAGCTTTTTGGAAACCGACTGACTGTCACTATACATCTTAGACTGTCACGCGCGGCCCTGGGCCCCTGTGTTTGCGTGTGCATGCTTGCCAGCTTCTTGGATGTTTTGACCGTAGTCAGTCAAGACCACAGTGGCCTGGTAGTTCTAGGCTCTTAGGCGGATGTCTCAAGGGCCCTTTCGACTTCCGGAGGCCTAAGGATCTGGATCCCTTGCGGATCCCCGCCCCTGCTGGGGGTGGAGGGAGCTTTCAGCAAGGGGGGTTCTTTATAAGGGCACAGAAGTCGTTCTGAATGTTCATCCTTGAGTTTTCTGCATCCAGGCCTTCTGTGGCTGTTCCTGTAGCCCAGGCCAGCTCAGGAACCCGCAGGAAGGCGAGGAGATGGGCGAGACACTCACGACTGACCTTGGTTGGATGTTAGACTTAAAGTGGTGTTGTCGAGTTCCTTGGTGCTTTTCCTTCCACTTTGTGGATTCCAGTCCCTTCTTCTCTGTGCAGCTTGTAGGAAGGAAGCCAGCCAGAAGCCATGTTTCCCCACCAGTCACTGAGTGGCTGTCCCAGATGAGTTCCTGACCATATCCCTGTTACCTGGCAGGTGACATTACCATGACCGCGTGCACTGTCACTTTGCTGAGATGAGAATGCAGGGCCTGTGGGCGTGACTAATGTGGATGCTTTAAGTTAAAAAATTAAACATGTGCCCTTGAATAACAGAGAAGCAGGACATTGTAAAACAGAGCTCCTGGGTTTACAGTCTTCTACTTAGCTAAACTCATATAGAACCACAGATAAGAAGACAAATGTTTTCTTCCTAACAGGGAATGTCCACGTGTCTAAAGAGTATGAGAAGGGTAAACAATGACAGGTTTTGAACACAGCAGAAGACTAGGAACCGATCTCAACCTCTAAATCAGTCATGATTAGATTCTCAGGGTAATCGATAATTGCTAGAAATCTCATAGCCCTGGGTTGGATTTTTACTTTGTGAAGTGCATGGTTATCGATCAGTTTGGGCTTTTTGTGCTATCTCTACGTCAGGTTCTCGCTGCCTTTAGTAAGTCTGGGACAGCTTCTTGCTTTCTGTGCCAATCAAAATTAAGAAAGGGCAGATTTCAGTGCATTATCCACCAGCGATGGGGATTCTGATTGTCAACAGGCCAGAGCTATCGCACGTCCGCTGGAAAGTGAAAACTAGTTGGGTAGCTGGAAAAAACATGTGTGCGAAAGGAGAGGTGTGAGTTCTTGCGTGTATGTGGACATGTCCACAGGGTTTATTCTAAGGCTGTATCAAACAGAATTAGTGTGCTTGTCACTGGCTTTTCTTAGGCCACCTTGTGCTCAGGGTTGGTGAGTGCACAGGTGCTGATTTTCATTGACTTAGTTCGCCCAAGCCTTGAATAAAGATACAAGGTGGATTCACCTAGGGATCCCTTCTTGCCCTATCCAGGTTTTCGAGCCTTTATTGCTCGCAGAGAAAGCACTGGGAGATAGGAGAAGAGAAGACAACATTGAATGCCGTTTTGAGGACATGCCATGTCCTCATACATTTAATCTAGAAGAGCTGAAGTTGGGTGTTTGTTTCGTTTTCTCTGAATTGTAGTATGAGATATCATGGAATGGTCATTAACTGCGTGTCTGAGTTAGGTAGGTGTGTGTGTGTGTGTGTGTGTGCGTGCACACACGTGTGTGAATTTGACACGAGCTAGAGACGTCTAGGAAGAGGAGCTTCCACTGAGAAAATATCTCCAATAAGTTACCTGAAGGCAAGTCTGTGCCAGCATCTTCTGGATTAATGATTGATAAGAGAGAACCCTGCCCGCCTGGGACAGTGCCACAGTTGGACAGTTGGTCCTGGGTTCTTTAAGAAAGCAGGCTGAGCCATGGGGAGCAAGCCAGTGAGCATCACCCCTCCATGGTCTCTCTGTTAGTTCCCACTTCCAAGTACCAGCCTGGAGTTCCTACCCAGATGACTTCCTGCATGATGGAGTGTTACATCCTCCCCAGGTTGCTTTTGGGCATGATCTTTTATCCCAGCAATAGAAAGCTAAATAGGTCACCATATCAGCCTAGTTTGTAACAGCACCACCACCATTTCCTAGTGGTGTGGACTTCTGCAGGTTACCTTTTCTGTGTCAGAGTCTCTGGTGGAAAATGGTATAATAGTCCTAACCCCAATATTGATGTAAGGACCAAGAGATCTAGTACCCTCTGCTGCCTGTGTTTTTTATAAAAATCACACCTTCATAGAGAAGGAAAGTGGAATGTGAGAACTTCTAGAAACCTTGGAGAAATCTGTTTTAAAACACAAGTTATATTAGATATAGTAGATTTTAAAAAAAGATCTTAAAAATATTTTTATTATTTTCTATTTTTAATATTTTATTTTTTATTTTCATAATGTATCTAATATATTACATATATTATACTTTAATATGTAATAAAATATTGTATTTATTTAATATTATTATTATACTAAATCTACCTTTAAATAAATTTAAAATATTTTGAGTATGTGTATTTTTGTTGGAAAATGAAGGTGCTCTCAGAAGCCAGAGGGTATCAGATAGATCGCTTGGAGCTGAAGGTATAGACTGTTGGGAGCCATGAGGATGCAATGGGTGCTGGGAGCTGAATCCCAAACCTTTGCAATAGCAGCATGGATTCTTAACTATCTTTCCAGCCTCTCATTGTCTGCTCAGAAATATTTTATAGTTTAAATGTGATGACTCCAATTTATAGCGATATATTTTTCTTTGAAAATTAAGGCACATGTGGGCTTCACAAACAGTTTAGTGTGTAAGATTCTTTCTGAGCAGCTAAACAACCGGAGTTGTTTGTCCCGGAACCCACATGACGATGGAAGGGGAACTGTCCTCCTGAAGTTGCCTCTGACCAACATGCGTGTGCCATGGCATGGCCACACCCACTCCACATACATCATACAGTTAATGTGCATCGAGCATTTTTATATCATTTTATCTATACACAAACATTTTAGTGACTACCAACTCAAATCATATTTTAGATGTTTGGTTGGGTATAAATGTCCTCAAGCATCCATTTTGAGAGTCTAGGGTGGTTACGAGCACTTATTGCTCTTGGAGACCTGGGTTTGGTTCCCAGTGCTCACAGGCATCTGTAACTTCAGTTCCAGGGGATCCAAATACTATCTCCTGGCTTCCTTGGTCCCCAGGCAGATTTGTGGTACATATGCCATTTTGAGGACGTGCCATGTCCTCATACATTTAATCTAGAAGAGCTAAATTTAGGTGTTTGTTTCGTTTTCTCTGAATTGTAGTATGAAATATCATGGAATGGTCATTATGTATCTGAGTAGAATGCTCATAGACATAAATACATAATTTTTCAAAGTACATTTTTTGAAGGCCACTAAGAAGTTAATCAAATCTTTATACACCTAGGGCAAAGCTCTGTGATAGAGCTCCTACCCGACGTGGTAACTAGGACTTAAGTTCAATGCCTAGCACCTCAAAATGATAGCAATTGCTCTGAACGTATAAGAAGAGCATGTTGGGGTTAGAGAGATGGCTCAGCAGGGACCAACACTGGCTGTTCTTCCTGAGATGCTGGTTCCATTCCCAGCAACCACATGGTGGCTCCCATCATCTCCAACTCCAGGCCCAGGGCATCTGATGCTTTCTTCTGGCCTCTGGGCACCAGGTAAGCATGGGTGCACAGACATACATGCAGACAAAAAAATTTCACACATGGAAAAATTTTTTTTTTTTTTTTTTTTTTTTTTAAAAAGAAGGCTTGCAGTGTGTCAGTGTTAGGGCTAGCCCTGAGTCTTCCTCGGAATTCTCTGGGGTTTTATTGTTCAGGAAACTCAGGGCTTGGTATTCTTTATTAAGTTTCACAATAGCCCCAGAAATGTCATAGTTGTTAGAAGGAGATAACAATGAGAATGTATGTCAGTCAATGCTGGTTTTATCCAGATAAAACTGACCTGCCTCGCTCTAATGACGGAAATTGGGTTCTGTTTTCTTTGGTTGAGCCATTTGGCATAAACTCTCAAAAGGCTCAAGTCCTTAATCACTTTCAATAGCTTAACTACATTAATTTTTGTCTGCATTGAGGGCTGATCCAGTTCAATCCAGGTACTTCTCACAGGGTTGGCTCTCCTACCACAAAAGTTTGTTAAATTAGGTAAGACACAAAAGTTTGTTAAATTAGGTAAGACACGTTTCTTTCCCCTAGTAAAACATTTTAGAAAACTCAATTGATTTTTTTTTAAAAAATTGAAATTTAAAAATGTAAGACCTCAATTGAGTTTTTAAAAACTTAAAATATCATTTGAGCGTCTCCTATGGACAGCAAAAAAATAAGTCCGAATCCTGTATAAACCACACATTTCACATCTCTGTGATATTCGGCTTGTCCTGTGGTTTCGTTTTTTGTGTCATTAGATTGGGAATACCAAGGAAAAGTCATACTACATATATTTTCCCCTCCATATAGTTTGCTTTTGCAAAGGCCCAAACACTTTCAAATATTCTTTTCATCCAGGTTCTCACATCTCAAAAGGCTGAGGTTGCCGGATGTGTGATCTGTATGTATGCACACACGTGTCTGCGTGGATGGGATATAATATGTATTTGCTCTCTGCCCTCGTTTCCTGACACACAGCTCTTAAAGCCCTCACACATCTCAGGCTCAGGAGTGCTGGGTGCATCTTTCATTTAAATATTTGGTCTTTGACCTTGGCTCCTGGGAACATAGTTCCCCATCTCTTGACATTTCCTAGGTGACAGTGGAGTCTGTTTATCTGTTGCTGTTTGGAAGGTTCTGAGATAGCATTGCATCATGGGCTGGTCACTGGAAAGACCAAGGCAGTATTCCAAGCTTGGAACTTTCAGCTTCCTCTCGCTCCCACCACCTTGCAGGAAGGGGAGGGGCTGAAGACTGAGCTGATAATTGATCATATCTGTGTGTCAAAGCCTCTAGAAATATTTGTGAAAGAACGGGTTGAAGAAGTGCTCAGACTGCTGGAAGATAGGAAGCCTCTTCCTACAGATCATGCCTTATTTATCTGTATCAGTGGCTCTCAACCTTCCTAAAGCTGTGACCCTTTAACACAGTTCTTCGTGTTGTGATTATCCCAATCATAAATTTATTTATTTATTTTGCATATTAATTTTGTATTGAGGTGAGACATAAATTTTTGTTGCTGCTCCATAACTGTAATTTTGCCACTGCTGTGAATCATAATGTAAATATCTAATATACAGGGTATCTTATATCGTTTGACTCCCCCCACCACCACCACCCCCCAAACGGATCATGACCCACAGGTTGAGAACTGCTGATCTGTTACCTTTTATAATCAATAGGCGAATGTGAGTTAAGTGTTAATGTGAGGGAGGCCGGTGAGTTGTCAAACCTGAGGAAGACATCCTGTCAGCTGGAGAGTTGCTTGATGTGTGTGTGTGTGTGGTGGCAGGGGTGGGGCATTGTCTGGTGTCATAGATAAAGTCTTGGGACAGGAGAAAGCATCCCCTACACTATGGTTTATAGCATGCCTAGTACTTTCTCTTTAGGCTGTTGGCCTCTGGGCAAACATGTTCTAGCATTAACGGCCTGCTCTCTAATGCAGTCCAAATGTTTACAGTTGCAATCCCCATCCTGCCCTTAACATGTGGCAGGCTTTGATGTGTTCACCAGCCCTGTAGTTTCTTTTACTCCATAAACATCTTCTGGCCAGAAAGAGAATGACTTCCATGAGTTCTCAGTGGAGAATGTGGTTCAACTGAAGCGTCTTCTCCAAGTGCAAATGGGGTGAGGGACTTTTTGTTCCCAAATTTCCTTGAGTCTGAGAAAGGTTCCGATTAGAAGCCACAGTGTGTTTGTGTGTGTGTGTGTGTGTGTGTGTGTGTGTGTGTGTGTGTGTGTGTGCACGCGTGCGTGTGTGTCTGTCTGTCTGTGTCTGTGTGTGGGGTGTGTGTGTGTCTGTCTGTTGTGTCTGTCTGTGTGTGTGTGTGTGTGTGTGTGTGTGTGTGTGTGTGTGTGTGTGTGTGTGTGTGTGTGTGTGTGTGTGTGTGTGTGTGTGTGTGAGGTGTGTGTAATTGTAGGTGTATAGGTGTTTGTTCATTTGGGTGGAGGTCAGAGGTCAGCTTTCGGTGTCATTATCAGGAACATTATCTTCCTCTTTTGAAATAGGGTCTACCATGTGCCTGGAACTCACCAGTTAGGCCAGACTGGCTGGCATGTGCTACAGCAAATTCCCCCTTTTCCTTAGCCACTTAAGCCAATGATACCAATGGCCTTCACAGGGAGTTCAGTGGCAGGAAAAGAAAACCCCACAGTATTTATAGAAATAGCTATCGTCATGCTCCAGGGGCGTGTGGATCGTTCTGTTGACATTTTCCCAACACAGCCAGTGGTGTCCTTGCTTTTCCTACACTGGGGAGAAGCCTACAAATCCTCCAGGGGGAAAGGGCCTGGTCTTTGGTCTGCACTCCACTCCTCCTTCCGCCCCCTCAGGATGGGGGTGCTCCCGTTTGTTATCTTGCTTTGAGGTCTATCTCTTCCTCGGCCTCTGAGGACATTCGCTTTCATTGTTCACTTCCTAATCAAGCCAGAAGTTATTTGGCAGAAGATGTGGCTGTCGTGGATTCGTGGTGATAATACTGACATTCTCTTCTGCAGCCCCTCTCTGTCATGTCGCACACAAAACTGGAAAAACCTGCTCGTTCTGACCCAGTTACAGCTCACTTCCAAATCTGCAGAGAACTGAGTTGTCAATGTTGATTCCATCCCCGCTATAGCACGGGAGACTAAATACTGACCAGAGAGAACTTAGTAGCAGACTTTGTAGGTACGTCCTACCTATCAGTTTACAGACCAAGCCTTCTGTTAAAACGTGCCATCAGTTACAGGGCTGACAAATGATTCCATACAGACTGCATCTTGAATTCCAAGCGTTACGCTGATGAGATTGACCGTTTGGGATGGTGATTTGGATTAGATGGCTTTTAGGATTTGTTTTGGCATTAACTCCTATGCTGAGTGGTTATGGTATGACTGCCAAGAAGAAAATGGGGCCAAGGCAATATAATTTAAGGTCAATGGAAGTAAACGTAAGACGGAATTATGCTAGCTTGTATAAAACTGTTTCTCCGGAGGAATGCCCGTGACTGTGTGCTCTATGTCTTAGAACCCAGCCTAGCTGGTCTTGATTTTCAGAGAGCCTGTTAAAGTTTATTGCCTCCTCAGTAGACCCCCCCAACCCCATTTCTAGTGAGAGATGTGTAACTGTGAATTAGTTAATCCGCTTTGGCTCCTGACAGTCGTATGCTTATGCCTGCTGAAGCCACCCAAGAGCTCTGGATTCAGGAATGAAAGGCACACATGCACTTGTCAGGTGATTTTGATATGGCTTGACCAGATCAATGACTAGGCACTTCTAAACCTCCCCGAGGCTAGCAAACTCTCCCCTCTAATATCCCTGACTTAATACCTTCCAAATTTATATTTTTGCTACCCTATTACCTTCTGGTCAGCAGTCCCTCCCCCCGTCCCCACCCCAGTAAGTCTGTTTCCCTTTTCCATCTACACTGCTGGATGATTTCTCTCCTGCAGCTCTAAAATCTCATCCCCCTGACTCCGAGTCCTGGAGATTCTTCTCACCTACTTCTGTCCCTCAGTTTCTTGCCCCACGATCTTAAAATTCTGACTCAATCTCCCTGCCAGCCATTGGCTGTACAGCAATTCTTTATTACTAGTGAAGCCAGCTGGGACAGGGACCCTCAGGTCTGGAAGAGCAGCTTTGAGAGCCAAACTAAGACAGAGCATTAGAACCAATTCCCAACAGAGACGACCTCACATTTCACCACTTTCCTTCTTTCTTCTTTTAAAGGTACCGTCCGAGAAGCCGGGACACTGTTGTCTAGTAAGAATGTTCATGTCAACTGCTTGGATGAGGTAAAATTAATATTATCATTTTATTAATGTATGCTAACATTAATATTAATATTATCATTTTACTTCCTGAGAGACTGAATAACCTAGACATTGGGGACATTTCTCAGTAGGTTAAATGCTTGTCATGCAAGCCTGAGGATCTGAATTCAGATTGCCAGCGCTGATGTGAAAACCGGGCATGGCGGTACACACCTGTAGTCCCAGCTTGGGTGCAGAGGGTGGGTGGCAGAAACTGGGGATGCCTAGAGTTCACTGGCCAGCAGCCAGTCTAGCCAAGACAGTGAACTCCAGGGTTAGTGAGAGACTCTGCTTAAAAATAAGGTGGGAAGCAATAGAGTAAGACTCTTGACATCAACTTCTGGCTTCCACGTAGGCAAACATGGCTTGCACATGCGCATATGTGAGCATGCACGAGCACACACACACACACACACACACACACACACACACACACACACACACACACCACGTATACACACCCCAAAATGGAGATATGTAAGATTTTTCAATAGAAGTTGTTTGCAGCTTTGTTATACTCAGGTTATACTACTTAAACCAAGATTAGAGACAATGAAAACTTGATTAATCTTATGAGCAACCAAATAAATACAAATTAAGCTCAAGTCATAGAACCCTTTTCTTCCCTTTCCCCCTCTCTTCTTCATCTTTTTTTGTCTTCCTTCTTTCCTTTCTTCCTTTTTAAATTTTATTGTTGTTTGAGATAGGGTCTTAATACTGTATAGCCTATGACACCCTTTGAACTGTTGGTCCTTTTGTCTTGGTTTCCCAAGCTCTGGACACAGTTATGTAATTAAAGGTGTTTGCCTTCAAATATCTTTTTTTTGTTTTCCGTTTGTAATTTTTTTGTTTGTTTGTTTTTGTTTGAGATAAGGTCTTACTCTGCCTGGAGCTGGCCTTTATCATATTTTACAGTGCTATCTTTTACGTACTAGTAGATTGTGTATGTTACTATTCTGTTCTGCTTTGTTCTGTTCTAACTGTTCTGTTCTGAGTTATTTGTCTCCTGTTCTTGAAGATTGTTGTTGGTGTTGTTTTACAGTGACATACTATGAAAACAACCAGAAAGGCTAGTGTAGACGCTTCTGTCTCAGAATGTAGAAGTGTGTTAACATTACTTCAGGCTTTTTCCGTGAGTCATAAAGTGTAACATTAGAACGAACAAAATGCATGCTAACCACTGCCTTGGGAATTTATAATTCCCCTTTGTGTTGTCCTCCATTTGAGTGATGTAAAGTGGAATCAAGAGACAAGATAGTAGGAATGATATCCCAAGCTTCTTAGAGCTAGTCTAACTTTTCTCAGATTCTAGTAGCCTGGGATAATGATTCTGGAAAGCCCACATCCCATGTGGGCGTAATAGACAGCTGGTCCCCACACCTAGTGTAAAGAGAAGTCTTAATGCTTTTGGAAAGAGGCTTTCGTGGTTTAGGGCCCTAAAATCCAATCTTGCTAAGGCAGCTACTGCTGAAAGAGAAAGAGCAAGAGAATAAAGACAAAGACAGAGGGAGGTGACACTTTAAAAAGGGAAGAAATGGGAAACAAAGGGCAGCTAGCGTGGAGGTAGGCAGAGGGGACTAACAGCCAAAGCACAGCGACAGCACCATCTGCAGCATAAGCTGTAAAGGCTTTGCACATCCTCTTTGGAGTCTAAGGATTGTCACATTGTATTGAGAGGTTCTGTTTTAAAGGCAGATGGTTACATAGTTTCAATATTATTCTCTGCAGATGAACTTGTGTAGTTTCAGTATTGTTCTCTGCAGATGAACTCTCACCGTAGGGTAGGCTTCCTGGATTGCCAACCTGTTCTAGAAGAACAGAAAAGATGGAAACCTGAGTGAAGTCTGTCTCTTTAAAAAGATCTCATGGTGTGTGTGTGTGTGTGTGTGTGTGTGTGTGTGTGTGTGTGTGTGTGTGTGTGTTTTAATTAGCGTACAAAACCCTTGGTTTCTATTGGACATTTTCAAACATCATTTGGTTTGGTCATTCATCTTACCCCAGTCTTTCTCCTCCTTTTTTACTTCCAGTATTCTTTTTTTTCCACATTATTTTATGACCCCCTTCTCTTCCTCGGTGGCTCTCTTTTGTGGGAACCTTCCATCTCTCATGGTTCCTTGCCTAGTTCCATGACTTAACCCCACATGCACATGTAAGCATGTATATATGTGCACATATGTAAGAGTTGTTGCTGTTTTAGAACAGAAGATCAAACCCAGGACAAGTATTCACTGTCTAAACACCCAATCAATGGAGTCTTCATATTATATAGTCTCCTTATTTTCCTCCTCTTAGTTTCAAGAAATTTTGATTACTCCCACTGATTAACCACTAATACAATCACCAGAGAGGACCTAACTCCAATTCTATTGTCAAATCCCTCCAAGATGGTGGTTTAAGGCAAGGTAGAAAGAAAGGACAATTTCAGGGACACAGGAGGTAAAGGAGACTCTTTCCTGTTGAGTGCAAGACAAGAAGTCCAACAGAACTGATACACTAAAGTAAAAATCTCTAAGAGAAAATGTCTCCCTTAGGACATGAAGGGGTCCTATATGAGATATAACAGAACCGTGTGTATACTGTAATATTACATAATATTATTACTTCATTAGGTAAACACAAACAGATGTGGAGGCCAACCAATTCTGTCAAGTTTAAATATCGCCAAGTATGTTTGTAATCATATGTAATCAAATCATACTGTAATTAAATATGTGTGTGATTTGGGGACCTTTGTTTTAAGATATGATGTCACAGCATATCCCATACCTGCTTTTTCTCAAAGGCAGTAGTCTGAGAATTTTTAAGTCACTATGCGCAGATGTAGTCATTAAAAATTTTAAATTTATTTGTGTGTGTGTGTGTGTGTGTGTGTGTGTGTGTGTGAGAGAGAGAGAGAGAGAGAGAGAGAGAGAGAGAGAGACTGAGACTGTCTGTGTGTCTGTGTGTACACAGAGGTGAGGAGAGAGCATTGGACCTCTTGGATCTAGAGTCACAACAGTTTTGAGTATCTGATGTGCTCTCAGGTCCCCAGGACAGCAAGCAATCTTAACCTCTGAGGCATCTCTTTATCTCCTCTAAAACATTTTAAAAGCTTCATCTTATTTATTCGGTGTCTATTCTGTGTGGGGGGCACAAGTGCTCAAAGAATGGCTTTTTGAAGTTGTTTCTCTTCTTCCAAGTGGGTCCTGGTGATCAAAGTCAGGAAGCCAGGCGTGGCGGCAAACACTTTTCCCCAGTGAGTGGGTCATCTCACTCTCCATGTTCACATATTGAAGAGCTCTATAATTGTGTATTAGGAATGCACCGCATCTCCTTCAGTTTTCCTTTATCTAAGTGTTATGATGGCTTCAGAGTTCTCGTTTTTTGGTTTGGTATCAGAAGTTGAAACTAGGGCCTTGCACATGCTAGACAAGTACTGTACCACGGAGCTACATTCTAAACCCAGTTTTAGCTTCTTATTTTAAGATGAGGTCTCACTGAGTTACCTAGCTATAGCTTATGCAGGCCTTGACTGTGTGGTCCTCATCTTTGTTTGTCTTTTGTTTGCGTGCCTGTTTGTTCGTTTGTGTCTTAAAGAGACAAGCGTGTTGGGGAGACAGGGCCTTAGGCAGTCTAGGTACTGATGTTTGCTTTACTTGTTTGATGATCTATGAGGTTAAAGATATCTTTTCTATTTGCTAATCCCCAGAAGTTGAGGTAAGATCTGAGAGGAAATAAATAGACTTTATAGATTTTAAAAGATGCTTTTATTAATTTATGTTTGTGTTTATGAGGTATAACAATGAAAATGTCCATAATTCATCTAATTTTCCTTCCTTTTAAAGAATGGAATGACTCCTTTAATGCATGCGGCATATAAGGGAAAACTTGAAATGTGCAAATTGCTTCTGCGACACGGAGCTGATGTCAACTGCCACCAGCATGTGCATGGGTATACGGCCCTCATGTTTGCCGCACTGTCTGGTAAGGTTCTAGTAATTACAGTGGTAATTACCTGTACAGTCTATATATGCATATAGTTTAAATTCAGTGCATGTCTTACCTTAGTAATTCTTAGAAGTTTAATAGGAAACAGTGGTGAGAATTGACTTTTGAAGAGCTGTAATAGCTGGGCAGCGGTGGTGCACACCTTTAATCCCAGCACTGGGAGGCAGGGGCGGATAGATATCAGGGTTTGAGGCCAGCCTGATCTACAGAGCAAGTTCCACAACAGCCAAGGCTACACAGAGAAATCCTGTCTTGAAAAACTAAAACAAACAAACAACATTAGTGATCTGTCTCTTTTCTGTTTTTAACACGCTTACTGTGATTCGGGGAATTTTGGTGCCTACCATAGCACAGGTCTGCAGGTCAGAGAACAACTTGCAGGAGTCAGTCCCTTTTCCCCACCATGTGGATTGTAGGGATTGAACTCCGGTCCTCAGACTTCGGCAGCAAGCGCTCTTACGCACTTAACCATCTTGCCAGCCCAGGGACCTATTCTTTTAGTGATTTAAAATCAGTTGGTTCTCTTTGCATTTTTTCTTTCAAATTGGCTTCTTTGAGAAAAGAATCTTTACATTTTAATGAAATCCAAACCAGTTTTTTTTTTTGGTCTTTTAATCAAACAGCTGCCGTGAAAGTGCTGGCCATTAGCTTGATGGATCATCCGTGTAGAAACTTACATGCTTACAAGCCTGTTTACTGAATAAAATCATTGAAAAATATCACGTACATTAAAACAGGGTTTAAGTTATTGAGCTCTCTCTCTGTCTCTCTCCCTCCCTCCTCATCCTCCCTTTTTTTTTTCTTTTTTTGTTTGTTTGTTTTTTTCAAGACAGGATTTCTCTGTGTAGCCTTGGCTGTCCTACAATTCACTCTGTAGACCAGGCTGGCCTAGAACTCACAGAGATCCTGAGAGCTGGGGTTAAAGGTGTGTGATACCTGCCCGGTGGTTTGTAGGCCTTTCAGAAAATAGAGGTGTGATATAATAAGCTCTGATTTTAAGGACACTAATATATATGTATATATAATATTATATATATTATGACTTTGAGGCACAAAACCATTTCTAGTACATGTGATACTGAACCCATAAATAATAAAAGCACCAGGGTCTGGAGAGATAGCTCAGCAGTTAAGAATGTCTTCTAGGAACAGTGGAGACCACGCAACATTGCCAAACAAATAACTGTGGGCAGAGGGGTGCAAAAAATGCAGAGCAAGAGCGCCTTTAACTTGGAGAAGCAGAGCCGTTCTCCAAGAAAGCATCATGGACATCAGTGCAGCAGCAGTAGCAGACCTGTCTCCCCCAATACCCCCACCCCAGTACCTGTGAGTGGACACCAGGCCAGTAGTCAGGATGAAGACTTGACTGTGGAACTGAAGAATTTTAGGAAACCAGGAGACAGCTTTACCTGGCATAACCATCTCTTTGTGGGCAACCTTCCCCTGACGTCACTGAGGAGGAAATGGGGAACATTTCTGAGAAATATGGAAAAGCAGGTGCAGTTTTCATTCATAAGGATGAAGTCATCCTTTATGCTGGCTTTACCCACTTGGAAACATGAACCCCAGTGGAATTTGCCAAAGTGGAGCTGGACAATATGCCACTCTGTGGAATTTGCTTGTCATAGTACCCATACTTCCTCAATGTGTGTCTAAAGAGAACCACTTGAAGAAGTTGTTTCTGTGTTTGGCCAGGAGGGGAGGTCATTGGGAATGACCTAGGAAGTCCCTCAGGGAAATCAGCTGCTCAGAAAGTTCTAGACAGATTCTATAAAGTCTCCTTGATGCTAACCTCATTTTCTAAACCTATGACTGTGGAGCTAACATACCTGATGAAGAGGGACTTCCAGAGAAGCTGGTTATAAAACCCCTCAGCGACTTCCCAAGGAGTGAGCGCTGCCTCCCAGATATGCCCAGCCTGTGTCTGAGTATGAATACACCATGAGCTGCAATGCACTCTCTGTGATGGAGAAGCAGCAGCAGGATCAAGTGGATAGATACATCAGGACGTGAGAAGCTGGAGATGGGGACAGCATGCCATGGACACCAGGCTATGCTAATGAGGCAGGATTGGATGAGGTGTCGAGAAGAGCCTTGGAGAATAGAGGAGCTGCATAACCAAGACATTCGGAAATGAGAGCAGCTAGAACTCAGGCAGGAGGAGGAGCGCGTGCTGTGAAAACAAAACAAAACAAAACAAAAAAACAGCAGGAAGGATTTAAGGGAACCCCGCCCTGATGCAAGAGAACAAGAGATATGGATGGGCCAGACAGCTTTGGGAGATGCTATGGGCATAAACAGTAGAGGCACCATTTCCCCTGCTCCTGTGCCAGCTGGTACCCCAGCTCCTCCAGAACCTGGCACCGTGATACCAGACAGAACCCTGGGATTGACCCCACCGACGTAGTGGAAGGAATTGGAGCAATTGGTGTAACCCCTGCATTCAACCGTCCAGCTCATGGAGCTGCGCTGGCTCCAAGCAAACGCTGTCCATATTAAATAAAGTCGCAGGGTCTGTTTTCCTGCTACCCTTAGAAGAAGGACCTTTTCAGACTAGCCAGAATTCTACCCTGCAAAAGTGTAAGGGGTTCTTCCCAATAGCAGTCTTCTCGGCCTACACTATTGTAGGAAGCATGCTTGGGGGCCAGGGCAAGGGAGGCGTGTGGTATTTAACAAGTCAAAGTCTGTGGTATAGAGCTTTATCCTGCCCGGGGATTCCTGACCCAAGGAACCACAACAACGTGGACTCGGAGCCCCATTAATCTTAATCATTCCTGGTTTTGTTTTTTTTTTTTTCTTTTGTTCTTGTTTGTTTGTTTTTTTCTTTGTCCACCATGTTTTAATTACTTTTTCATCTTTATTCCCTTCAACCCCAGAGACCTATATACCACAACACCTAAACATCTCCCAGTGACCTAGCCCATTCCTCCACTCTCTCCCTGGTGAGAGTTCAGACAAGTGTCCACAGAGGTTACAGCACCCTTGCAGTTCTGTTATGGCTCATATGTGACCCCTCCGTGTTCTAAGGAAGACCTTTTCTCTTAGAGATTTCCATTTTAGTATATCTTTAAAAATAATCTCCTGGTAGCAACTTGTTTCCATCTTTTTCTTGGATGAGGACCACCGGAGAGTGAATGATACTTTGTGTCTATGATGTTGCCGTTCACAGCTTTTCTCGATAGGCCTGGTACAGTCTTGGGCCCAGGGCTGCTGTGTTGAAGGTCTGACGGTCGCCCTCAGCCTTACCTATCTCGAGTAGTTAAGCTGTATATTTTTTATTGCTGTACTGCAGTGTTTGATTTGTTCCTGATACTTGCAATTTGATTTTTTTTTTCTGAGAAATGGAGCAGTAATGCCACGTTATCTTATAAAATACATTTGGAGGTCCCCACCCAAAATAAGAAAAAAAAAAAAAAAAAGGATGCCTACTATTCTTACAGAGGACTGGGGTTCAGTTTCTGGCACATCCATCATGTAACTCAAGTCCAGGGGATCAATGTCCTTTTGCGTCCATGGGTTCCTGCACTCATGTACAGTAAACAATTGTAGGCACTCACACATAAATAACAACAACAACAACAATAATACTTTATAAGCAAAGAGGACATCAGTGATTTAATTACATAGATTTTTTTATTATTCCCTCATACAATACATCCTGACCATAGTTTCCCCTTCACCATTCCTTTCTGTCTATCGCCTTCTTTCTCAGATCCACTCTTCCTTCATTTCCCTTCAGAACACAGCAGACTTCCCAGTGTTTGATAAAATAAACACTGCACAAGAAGATACAATAAGACAAGGCACAAACTCTCTTACCAAGGCTCGATGGGCAACCCAGTAAGAAGTACAGGGTCCCAAGAGCAGGCAAGAGTCACCAGACACCCCCAGTCCCACTGTTTGGAGTCCCTTAAGAACGCCAAGCTAAGCAACCATGATACACTGGCAGAGGACCTAGCACAGACCCATGCAGGCCCCATGATTGCCCCTTTAGTCTCTGAGTCTCTTGGAGCCTTGCTTAGTTGACTCTGTAGGCCATGTTCTCCTGTTGTCGTCAACCCCTCTGTCTCCTACAATCCTTCCTCCACCTCTCCATCAGGATCCCCTGAGCTCTGCCTAATGTTCATGTGTGGCTCTCTGCATCTGCTCCCTTCGGCTGCCAGAGGAAGCCTCTCTGGTGATGATCGGGCTTGGCACTCATCTATGAGTATAGCAGAGAATCGTTTATTAGGAATCATTTCATTGATTCCTTTTTTCCAATCGTGTTTGGTTCTATCCTAGTTCTCTGGGCTGCCCAGCCTCTGGTTCCAGCCATCCAGGTACTGTCCCTCTTGTGGCATGGGTCTCAAGCTGGGCCTGTCATTGGTTGGTCAATTTCACAAGTTCTACATCACCTTTACCTCAGCACATCCTGCAGTCAGAACCACAGTTTTGTGGCTGGATTGGTGTCCCAGTCCCACAGTGAAAGCCTTGCTGGAATGCCCGGTTACAGAAAATGTCCCGTTCAGGTCCAGGATCCATACCACCATTACTAGGAATCTTCACAGAGTTGACCATATAGATTCTAGGGACTTTCCACTGCACTAGGTTTTTGTATCACCCTCCAAATTGGCCACCCCCCCCATTACACTGATGTAAATGGAACACTATAGATAGAGTTAAAATACAAATAAAAATGAAGACAAATATTTATTGTGTATCTCGGCCTCATTGCTATCTATAAGGAGGTCTTATAAACCAACTGGAGAAAGACAAATATTGTAGTAGACAACTGGACAGAGAAAGAAAGAAAGCCAGTTGATCAATATGTAAAATGTTTTCAGCATTAATCAAAGAGCACCTGTGATCGATCATGTTTGCATTTACTATATTGGCAACAGCTAAAGTGTAGAGCCTGGGAATTTTGCACTGTTTTGTGGAATGTGTCTCTCCTTGCTGGATGACGACATTTAAAACGCACACAGCCTTCATCCTCCTTTTCTAGGAAATGTTCTTTAAAAAAAAAATACCAAAAATGAACCAAAATTGCTGCTCACTCAGTGGAGATAATATTAGTAAAATATATATAATGATTTGGAAGGCTGAGAACGAATGGAGATGTTCACACAGAACTTTGCAGAAAGAGCTGGGAGTTTAATACCCGAGTCTGTAGGTGTGAGAGAAGGAACAAGTCCATGGCGCTCAAGGGAGTGCTTCTGTTCATTTTCTCTCGTCTTTGTTTTTGATAATTTCGATGTATGTTTTGATGTTATACTAAGCATAATCATTATGCAAACATACTCTTTCATTGTTGAAAGTGATGTTCAATTCTGTACTGTGCTGGCATTACCAAGTGGAATTTTTAGGAAATAAGATTGACTAAATAGATTTGCTACACTTATTTTCTTGTACTGTGTTATGACTCATACTTTGGGAAAAATAAAAATGCTTATGTGGTAGGAACTTAAAAGTCAGGGAGGGGCCTGAGAGAGAGGAGAGGGCAGGCACATGTAAAAGAGGTTTCAATTGTGCATCTCACCATTGTTTCCTGTAACTCTAGGTAATAAAGACATCACCTGGGCCATGCTGGAGGCGGGCGCAGAGACGGACGTTGTGAACTCGGTGGGAAGAACGGCCTCCCAGATGGCAGCCTTTGTGGGTAAGGGTTTGTATGACTTCACGGTGAATTATTCTGTTTCCTCTTACGAATATTTTATTTATTTGTTTATTTAGTTTGGATTTTTAAGACAGGTTCTCACTATATAGCTCTGGCTGTCCTGGAGCTATGTAGACCAGGCTGGTCTTGAACTCAGAGATCTACCTGCCTCTGCCTCTTTAGCTCTGGTATTAAATGCATGGGCTACCATGCCTGGCAAAATGTTGATTGCTCACTCTGACGTAGTGAGATCCCTGATGGCTCTCTTGAGAAAACGAATGGCTATGTGGAGGTCCCACTCTTTGAGAGATAACGTGGCAGGAACATTTCATTGCACTCAACTCTTTGAATGAAGGCGTGTTAGTTCTCTAATGGAGGGAGTTTAGTGCCAAGACGGAGAACATGACTGTAACGTCTCGGCAGACTTGAGTTGAAGTTCTGGCTGCCACCACTTTGTAGCAAAGTACTTAACAATTTTGTCTTTCAGCTTCTTTAGTGTAGAACAGATACAGGGCTGTTTTAAGGATTGAGATGACTGACTTGAGATCGTCATATGTAGGACTAATCAGGTAGTTGTTACATCTGTGAATAGTCATCGGAACCGCAATGGCGGTGTTGGAAAGGAGTGTTACACCAATGTTAAACTGCCTCTTTATCTTCATCAGCCGTAATCATTGATTTCGAAGCCCACTCGTTCTTGGCATGTTGGTCCTGTTATTTAATATAATGAAGGGAGACTGAGTGCTTGGTCGTTGGTATTATGGCCTCTGAACTGGCAGTCAAGAGCCCATTGATAGAAAAGCAAAGACAGAAACAACTGAATTAGTGGGATCACTGTGGTCTTGTGATGACCAAGCCTTGATGGTCGTACCCTGTTGAGTATTTTGTAGGTGCCTTGGTTACAGTGCTGAGCAAGGAAGAGTTTTCACCATGCAGCCAGCAATGGACCAATGGTGTGAGATTATACTCTTAGGGGAGAATTGAGTACTGTAGACATCCACTGAGAAAAAGGATTTTCTACCCTTTTCCAATGGGTTTTTAAGAGAGCTTATCTTTAAGCTGAGATACAATAGGAATTAGTCAGGTATGGACAAAATTAATTACATATTGCAGTCACTTTTTCTTGAAATTGGTAGCTGCTTCTTTTCATACAGCCAGGCAGACTACTTAGGCGAGCTTTTAATGACACATACTCTCATTTTAATTCCAGGAATATTTGAGGAAGCTATGGCCTTCCTGTGCCCACTTTAGAGAAGTAGTTTCAGTCTCAGACATGTTCTGGCTGCCCCTAACTAATGCCTAAGTGGCTGTGGAGGGTGCGAACACAGAGCTGGGAGTTCAGGGGTGGGCATTTTAGTTCAGATTGTTGATAATTAGGATTATGGGGGGGGGGAATCTCTTTCATGGGCTTCAGGTTTCTGACTATGTATAATAAGAAGGGACTCGGGTGATCTTCAGTTTTTTATTGCATCCCTACAGCTTTTTATTGCGTCCACAATAAAATGAAACAGCTCCAATGGAAGTTAACTTTTCCCAAAGTCACGGAACTAGAAATGAAAGAGACTGCTCTTCCACACCTATACAATGCTGTTTGTCTTTATTTCTTCACACCACATCATTACCAAAATTTGAAAACACAAATTATCTACCATACCGTTCTATTTTAATGAGGAGACACTTTTTTTTCAGTCACATATGCTGTGAAAGTTTCAATGAGAATGGCTCCCTATAGACTAATGTATTTAAATTCTTGGTTTCCAGTTGGAAAGAATGAGGAGGTATGGGCTTGTTGGGGGACATGTCCCTGGGAGTGGGCTTTGACATTTCAAAAGCTCACATCAGGTCCAGAATCAAGCTCTGCCTGCTGCCTCAGGGTCAGGTTGTAAAACTCTCAGCTGTTTCTTAGCACCATGCCTGCCTGCCTGATATCACACTCCCCCATCATGCTGATAATGAACCAAGCCTCTGAAACTCTAAGCAAGTTCCCAGTTAAATTTGTTCTTTTATATGAGTTGGTCATCCTGTCTCTTCGCGTCAGTAGAACACTAACTAAAACATACACTGTACTGGCTAGTTTTATGTCAACATGACACAAGTTATGGTCGTCTGAGGGAGGGACTCTCAACTGACAAAATGCTTCTATAAGATCAGGCTGTAGGTAACACCGTAGGGCATTTTCCTAATTAGTGATTGGTGTTGGAGGTCCTAGCCCCCAGTTGGGGGTGTGAAGGGCTACCCCTGGGCTGGTGATCGTGAGTCCTTAGAAAGCAGGCTGAGCAAGCCAGGAGGGACAAGCCAGTAAACAGCATCCCTCCTTGGCCTCTGCATCAGCTCCTGACTCCAGCTTCCTGCCCTGATATATATATATATATATATATATATATATATATATATATATATATATATATATCTCCCCTTTACTCCCAGGTTGGTGATTTTGGTGACACTGTTTCTTCAAGGCCATAGAAAACCTAACTAAGATATATGAATGCATGATTTCGTGTATCTATATAAAATCTAAAAACCACAAATTAGTGAAAATATACAGTATTTGCTTTTATGAGACTTAATTAGCTTAATATGACTATCTCCAATTTTATCACTTTCCCTGTTCTTAAATAGCAGTAATGTTTTCCCTGAATTTGACGTTAGTTAGACTCACATCACTGGTGAAAAGTTTTGTATAATACATCTCTTGTCAGATGAAGTTATATTTTCCATACAATTGACCTTTACATTTTTTCCTATTATTGAAGTTTATATATATATATATATATATATATATATATATATATATGTCCTGATTATCCTTTCCCCTACATGTGCTCCTCCCAGTTCTTTTGCACTCCCCTTCCCATCCAGATCTACCCCCTTTCTGTCTCTCATTAAAAAGCACTAGTCTGGCATTTGTTACAAAGTTGACCAATAAGTCCTTTCTAGCTAGTGTCCACATTGTAAGAATTCCCACTCCCACTTATATTCTGCTCCTTCTAGCTCATTATGGAGGAAAAAGAGGAATAGTAGGCTTTACTTTTATCATCATTGTTTTTTTTTTTTTTTTTTTTTTTTTTCTATTTTTTTTTTTTTTTTTTTTTTTTTTTTTTTTTTTTTTTTTTTTTTTTTTTTTTTTTTTTTTTTTTTTTTTTTTTTTATTAACTTGAGTATTTCTTATATACATTTCGAATGTTATTCCCTTTCCCGGTTTCCGGGCAAACATCCCCCTCCCCCCTCCCCTTCCTTATGGGTGTTCCCCTCCCAACCCTCCCACCATTGCTGCCCTCTCCCCAACAGTCTAGTTCACTAGGGGTTCAGTCTTAGCAGGACCCAGGGCTTCCCCTTCCACTGGTGCTCTTACTAGGATATTCATTGCAACCTACGAGGTCAGAGTCCAGGGTCAGTCCATGTATAGTCTTTGGGTAGTGGCTTAGTCCCTGGAAACTCTGGATGGTTGGCATTGCTGTACATATGGGGTCTCGAGCTCCTTCAAGCTCTTCCAGTTCTTTCTCTGATTGTTCAACAGGGGTCCTGTTCTCAGTTCAGTGGTTTCCTGCTGGCATCACGCCTCTGTATTTGCTGTATTCTGGCTGTGTCTCTCATGGCGATCTGCATTCACATTTTGATCATCCGTCTTGAGTTTCATTTGTTCTAGGCATCTAGGGTAATTCAAGCATTTGGGCTAATAGCCACTTATCAATGAGTACATACCATGTATGTCTTTCTGTGATTGGGTTAGCTCACTCAGGATGATAGTTTCCAGTTCAACCATTTGCCTACAATTTCACAAAGTCATTGTTTTTGATAGCTGAGTAATATTCCATTGTGTAGATGTACCACATTTTCTGTATCCATTCCTCTGTTGAAGGGCATCTGGGTTCTTTCCAGCTTCTGGCTATTATAAATAAGGCTGCGATGAACATAGTGGAGCACGTGTCTTTTTTATATGTTGGGGCATCTTTTGGGTATATGCCCAGGAGAGGTATAGCTGGATCCTCAGGCAGTTCAATGTCCAATTTTCTGAGGAACCTCCAGACTGATTTCCAGAATGGTTGCAGCAGTCTGCAACCCCACCAACAATGGAGGAGTGTTCCCCTTTCTCCACATCCTCGCCAGCATTTGCTGTCACCTGAGTTTTTGATCTTAGCCATTCTCACTGGTGTGAGGTGAAATCTCAGGGTTGTTTTGATTTGCATTTCCCTTATGACTAACGATGTTGAACATTTCTTTAGGTGTTTCTCAGCCATTCGGCATTCCTCAGCTGTGAATTCTCTGTTTAGCTCTGAACCCCATTTTTTAATAGGGTTATTTGCCTCCCTGCTGTCTAACTTCTTCAGTTCTTTGTATATTTTGGATATAAGCCCTCTATCTGTTGTAGGATTGGTAAAGATCTTTTCCCAATCTGTTGGTTGCCGTTTTGTCCTCACCACAGTGTCCTTTGCCTTACAGAAGCTTTGCAGTTTTATGAGATCCCATTTGTCGATTCTTGATCTTAGAGCATAAGCCATGGGTGTTTTGTTCAGGAAATTTTTCCAGTGCCCATGTGTTCCAAATGCTTCCTAGTTTTTCTTCTATTAGTTTGAGTGTATCTGGTTTGATGTGGAGGTCCTTGATCCACTTGGACTTAAGCTTTGTACAGGGTGATAAGCATGGATCGATCTGCATTCTTCTACATGTTGACCTCCAGTTGAACCAGCACCATTTGCTGAAAATGCTATCTTTTTTCCATTGGATGGTTTTGGCTCCTTTGTCAAAAATCAAGTGCCCATAGGTGTGTGGGTTCATTTCTGGGTCTTCAATTCTGTTCCATTGGTCTATCTGTCTGTCTCTGTACCAATACCATGCAGTTTTTATCACTATTGCTCTGTAATACTGCTTGAGATCTGGGATAGTGATTCCCCCTGAAGTCCTTTTATTGTTGAGGATAGTTTAGCTATCCTGGGTTTTGTTATTCAGATGAATTTGCAAATTGTTCTGTCTAACTCTTTGAAGAATTGGATTGGTATTTTGATGGGGATTGCATTGAATCTGTAGATGCTTTTGGTAGAATGGCCATTTTACTATATTAATCCTGCCAATCCATGAGCATGGGAGATCTTTCCATCTTCTGAGATCTTCTTCAATTTCTTTCTTCAGAGTCTTGAAGTTCTTATTGTACAGATCTTTCCCTTGCTTGGTTAAAGTCACACCGAGGTACTTTATATTATTTGGATCTATTATGAAGGGTGTCATTTCCCTAATTTCTTTCTCGGCCTGTTTCTCTTTTTGTGTAGAGGAAGGCTACTGATTTATTTGAGTTAATTTTATACCCAGCCACTTTGCTGAAGTTGTTTATCAGCTTTAGTAGTTCTCTGGTGGAATTTTTGGGATCTTAAATATACTATCATATCATCTGCAAATAGTGATATTTTGACTTCTTCTTTTCGATCTGTATCCCCTTGACCTCCTTTTGTTGTCTTATTGCTCTGGCTAGAACTTCAAGAACTATATTGAATAAGTAGGGAGAGAGTGGGCAGCCTTGTCTAGTCCCTGATTTTAGTGGGATTGCTTCAAGTTTCTCTCCATTTAGTTTAATGTTAGCAACTGGTTTTGCTGTATATGGCTTTTACTATGTTTAGGTATGGGCCTTGAATTCCTATTCTTTCCAGGACTTTTTATCATGAAGGGGTGTTGAATTTTGTCAAATGCTTTCTCAGCATCTAATGAAATGATCATGTGGTTTTGTTCTTTCAGTTTGTTTATATAATGGATCCGTTGATGGTTTTCCGTATATTGAACCATCCCTGCATGCCTGGGATGAAGCCTACTTGATCATGGTGGATGATTGTTTTGATGTGCTCTTGGATTCGGTTTGCCAGAATTTTATTGAGTATTTTTGCATCGATATTCATAAGGAAATTGGTCTGAAGTTCTCTTTCTTTGTTGGGTCTTTGTGTGGTTTAGGTATAAAGTAATTGTGGCTTCATAGAAGGAATTGGTAGTGCTCCATCTGTTTCAATTTTGTGGAATAGTTTGGATAATATTGGTACGAGGTCTTCTATGAAGGTCTGATAGAATTCTGCACTAAACCCGTCTGGACCTGGGCTCTTTTTGGTTGGGAGACCTTTAATGACTTCTTCTATTTCCTTAGGAGTTATGGGGTTGTTTAACTGGTTTATCTGTTCCTGATTTAACTTCGGTACCTGGTATCTGTCTAGGAAATTGTCCATTTCCTGCAGATTGTCAAGTTTTGTTGAATATAGGCTTTTATAGTAAGATCTGATGATTTTTTGAATTTCCTCTGAATCTGTAGTTATGTCTCCCTTTTCATTTCTGATTTTGTTAATTTGGACACACTCTCTGTGTCCTCTCGTTAGTCTGGCCAAGGGTTTATCTATCTTGTTGATTTTCTCAAAGAACCAACTTTTGGTTCTGTTGATTCTTTCTATGGTCCTTTTTGTTTCTACTTGCTTGATTTCAGCTCTGAGTTTGATTATTTCCTGCCTTCTACTCCTCCTGGGTGTATTTGCTTCTTTTTGTTCTAGAGCTTTTAGGTGTGCTGTCAAGCTGCTGACATATGCTCTTTCCTGTTTCCTTCTGCAGGCACTCAAGCGCTATGAGTTTTCCTCTTAGCAGCTTTCATTGTGTCCCATAAGTTTGGGTATGTTGTATCTTCATTTTCATTAAATTCTAAAAAGTCTTTAATTTCTTTCTTTATTTCTTCCTTGACCAGGTTATCATTGAGTAGAGCATTGTTCAATTTCCACGTATATGTGGGCATTCTTCCCTTATTGTTATTGAAGACCAGTTTTAGGCCGTGGTGGTCCGATAGCACGCATGGGATTATTTCTATCTTTCTGTACCTGTTGAGGCCCGTTTTTTGACCAATTATATGGTCAATTTTGGAGAAAGTACCATGAGGAGCTGAGAAGAAGGTATATCCTTTTGCTTTAGGGTAGAACGTTCTATAAATATCCGTTAAGTCCATTTGGCTCATGAGTTCTCTTAGTCTGTCTAGGTCTCTGTTTAATTTCTGTTTCCATGATCTGTCCATTGATGAGAGTGGGGTGTTGAAATCTCCTACTATTATTGTGTGAGGTGCAATGTGTGTTTTGAGCTTTAGTAAGGTTTCTTTTATGTATGTAGGTGCCCTTGTATTTGGTGCATAGATATTTAGGATTGAGAGTTCATCTTGGTGGATTTTTCCTTTGATGAATATGAAGTGTCCTTCCTTATCTTTTTTGATGACTTTTAGTTGAAAATTGATTTTATCTGATATTAGAATGGCTACTCCAGCTTGCTTCTTCTGACCATTTGCTTGGAAAGTCGTTTTCCAGCCTTTCACTCTGAGGTAGTGTCTGTCTTTGTCTCTGAGGTGTGTTTCCTGTAGGCAGCAGAATGCAGGGTCCTCGTTGCGTATCCAGTTTGTTAATCTATGTCTTTTTATTGGGGAGTTGAGGCCATTGATGTTGAGAGATATTAAGGAATAGTGATTATTGCTTCCGGTTGTATTCATATTTGGATGTGAGGTTATGTTTGTGTGCTTTTCTTCTCTTTGTTTTGTTGCCAAGGCGATTAGTTTCTTGCTTCTTCTAGGGTATAGCTTGCCTCCTTATGTTGGGCTTTACCATTTATTATCCTTTGTAGTGCTGGATTTGTAGAAAGATATTGTGTAAATTTGGTTTTGTCATGGAATATCTTGGTTTCTCCATCTATGTTGATTGAGAGTTTTGCAGGATACAGTAACCTGGGCTGGCATTTGTGTTCTCTTAGGGTCTGTATGACATCAGTCCAGGATCTTCTGGCCTTCATAGTTTCTGGCGAAAAGTCTGGTGTGATTCTGATAGGTCTGCCTTTATATGTTACTTGACCTTTTTCCCTTACTGCTTTTAATATTCTTTCTTTATTTTGTGCGTTTGGTGTTTTGACTATTATGTGACGGGAGGTGTTTCTTTTCTGGTCCAATCTATTTGGAGTTCTGTAAGCTTCTTGTATGCCTATGGGTATCTCTTTTTTAGGTTAGGGAAGTTTTCTTCTATGATTTTGTTGAAGATATTTACTGGTCCTTTGAGCTGGGAGTCTTCACTCTCTTCTATACCTATTATCCTTAGGTTTGATCTTCTCATTGAGTCCTGGATTTCCTGTATGTTTTTGGACCAGTAGCTTTTTCCGCTTTACATTATCTTTGACAGTTGAGTCAATGATTTCTATGGAATCTTCTGCTCCTGAGATTCTCTCTTCCATCTCTTGTATTCTGTTGGTGAAGCTTGTATCTACAGCTCCTTGTCTCTTCTTTTGGTTATCTAAATCCAGGGTTGTTTCCATGTGTTCTTTCTTGATTGCTTCTATTTCCATTTTTAATTCCTTCAACTGTTTGATTGTGTTTTCCTGGAATTCTTTCAGGGATTTTTGTGACTCCTCTCTATGGGCTTCTACTTGTTTATTTATGTTTTCCTGGAATTCTTTTAGGGATTTTTGTGACTCCTCTCTATGGGCTTCTACTTGTTTATTTATAGTTTCCTGGAATTCTTTTAGGAATTTTTGCGATTCCTCTCTGTAGGCTTCTACTTGTTTATTTATGTTTTCCTGTGTTTCTCTAAGGGAGTTCTTCATGTCTTTCTTGAAGTCCTCCAACATCATGATCAAATATGATTTTGAAACTAGATCTTGCTTTTCTGGTGTGTTTGGATATTCGTGTTTGCTTTGGTGGGAGAATTGGGCTCGATGATGCCATGTAGTCTTGGTTTCTGTTGCTTGGGTTCCTCGCTTGCCTCTGCCATCAGATTATCTCTAGTGTTACTTTGTTCTGCTATTTCTGACAGTGGCTAGACTGTCTTATAAGCCTGTGTTTCAGGAGTGCTGTAGACCTGTTTTCCTGTTTTCTTTCAGCCAGTTATGGGGACAGAGTGTTCTGCTTTTGGGCGCGTAGTTTTTCTTCTCTACAGGTCTTCAGCTGTTCCTGTGAGCCTGTGTCTTGAGTTCACCAGGCAAGTCGTTTGTAGCAGAAAAGTTTGTCTTACCTGTGGTCCCCAGGCTCAAGTTTGCTAGTGGGGTGTTGCCTATGAGCTCTCCACGGCCTCAGCAGCCAGGAGATCTGCGCCGCCCCTTCCGGGAGGTTCCGTGCACCAGGGTTCCAGATAGCTTTTGTTTTCCTCTGGGGTCAGTACTGTGTGCAGCGTGCAGTCTCTTCTGGTTTCCCAGGCGTGTCCGCCTCTCTGAAGGTTTAGCTCTCCCTCCCACGGGATTTGGGTGCAGAGAACTGTTTATCCGGTCGGTCCCTTCAGGTGTGGTGTCTCAGACGCAGTGGATCTGCTGCTCCTGGGCCCTCCTCTACGGGAACCCAGAGGCCGTATACAGTATCCTCCTGGGCCAGGGATGTGGGCAGAGGTGGGCAGCGTTGGTGGTCTCCTCCGCTCTGCTGCCTCAGGAGTGCCCGCCCGACCAGGGGCCCAGAACTCCCCTCCGGGGGGCCTGGGAGCAGAGAGCTGCTGAAGGCAGGGATCCTCCGCTGGTCCGGGACTCTGGCCAAACACCGGAAGTGTCCGGCCCCAGAGGAACTCCGCCTCTGTGTGACCCGAGATCACCAGGCAAGTCGTTTGTAGCAGAAAAGTTTGTCTTACCTGTGGTCCCCAGGCTCAGGTTTGCTCGCGGGGTGTTGCCTATGAGCTCTCCACGGCCTCAGCAGCCAGGAAGATCTGCGCCGCCCCTTCCGGGAGGTTCCGTGCACCAGGGTTCCAGATAGCTTTTGTTTTCCTCTGGGGTCAGTACTGTGTGCAGCGTGCAGTCTCTTCTGGTTTCCCAGGCGTGTCCGCCTCTCTGAAGGTTTAGCTCTCCCTCCCACGGGATTTGGGTGCAGAGAACTGTTTATCCGGTCGGTCCCTTCAGGTGCGGTGTCTCAGATGCAGTGGATCTGCTGCTCCTGGGCCCTCCTCTACGGGTACCCAGAGGCCGTATACAGTATCCTCCTGGGCCAGGGATGTGGGCAGAGGTGGGCAGCGTTGGTGGTCTCCTCCGCTCTGCTGCCTCAGGAGTGCCCGCCCGACCAGGCGGCCAGAACTCCCCTCCGGGGGGCCTGGGAGCAGAGAGCTGCTGAAGGCAGGGATCCTCCGCTGGTCTGGGACTCTGGCCCTTTATCATCATTGTTATTATTATTGATCACAATGGCTTTCACGACAAGCCAGGTTTTCTGAATGGTTTCTGGAGACTTCGTTTCAGCTCCCTCTGTGACAAGCACCTTTCCCCCTGAGTCATCTCCTGAGTCCTCTGTTTTACATTTGTCAATAACTTGATTTTTTTCTCTTTTTTCATCTTTTCTTTTTCTCCTCTTTTCTTTCCTTTTTGTTTTTGTTTTTGTTTCAAATAGGGTCTCATCATTTAAAATTGATGTGTGGCTAAAGATGGACTTGTAATTTTAGCCTCCTGCCTCCATGCCCCAGTTGTTGGGGTTACAGACAGGTACTCCTGTATTTCATTTAAATGATATATTTTATAAACAGAATTATTTCTAATCCCAAGTGGTAGTCCCTCTCTTTTTAGTAGGTATTTTCTTTGTGCATCCATCTATTCTATTCCTCTCCTCTCTCATCATTACTCCTTATTTTATTTGGTGGTGGTGGTTGTGTGTGTGAATGTGTGTGTGTGTGTGTGTGTGTGTGTGTGTGTGTGTGTGTGTGTCTTTGGTGACAGTTATAGCCACTTATACTTTGCTCTCTATGCTCGAGGTGCTGCTTGCCCGTTTAATAATCTCCAGCAGGATGAGGTCCTCATAATCTCATCTCTCTCCTTTCTGTGTTTGGCTTGTCACCCTCTAGGCCTTCACTCTCAGCCTTCTGCACTACTGTGCCTGTAGCTCCTGTCTGAACCTTGTTGGATCAGTCTTTGGTGCCCGTTCCTCTAGAAGACCCACGCAGGATGTCACATCTTTTAATGGTCCTCTTGACATCATGGTTTCTCAGGCACTCCTTCCTAGCCCTCTGTTCCCCTCTCTCTTTTGGCCTCTGGGGTCTCTGTTTTCATTTAGGATTTCATTGCTGCACCTTCTGAGATGAGCTATGTAGATTTTATATCTTTTGAAACCCACCACAGTTGAATGATCATTCTGGTATGTACAGTTTTTTTTTTTTTTCTCACTTGTTCCTTGACAGTTATATCATGGTATATTCTTCTCTCTGTTCATTTGAATGTTGTGCTACACCTTTTAAAAGTGAGAATTCAGTTTAGTTTTCCTTCCAGGCTTAAGAAGTTTGACCTTCAGTTCATCCCTGCAGTGTCAAAATTTACTCAGACATGTCACTGCGTCTTTGCTGTTGAGAAGACCTGCATCTCGTCTGCGTTAGAGTGAAATGCTGGCCTGGGACTTTGCATTTCAGAGGGCTAGCGTCCAGCCTGGTGGGGAAGCCTGGCAAAGAGCTGTCTCTGCAGTAGCAGCAGGAGAGCAAACAGCTGCTCGTTAGGTGGTGCCAACCAGGAAGCAGATGGTGGATTGGCACAGAACCATTCTAGAACCCCCAAGGCTCACCCCAAGTTAACCTCTGTCCCAAAGGTTCCACAGCCTCCCCAAACAGTGCCTCCAGCTTAGAATCAAGTGTGAAACACTCGAGCTGGTGGGAGATGATTTAGCTTGGTCCATAACAATGAACTCCATAGCATTTGCTTTCTTATTAATAATGCTTTCTAGTTGTAGCTAATCAGAATCAGAATTTTTAAATGAAAAGGGGTTGAAACATGCTTTTTATATAACTTTATGTGGAATTTAAAATTATCAAGTAAAATTAGATTTACAAAGATAAACTCTAGGCGTACTCCATTCTAATAATGATTAGCAAGTGAATTAGGTTAGACTGGTCCTCTGACCGTGTCAGTGTCAGGTTGCAGACATTCTATGTGTGGATGTGCACAGTTGCTAGCCGCCTTTCTGACTGTCTAGTTAGGAGCTGGCTGTATTCAATACTCTTCTTCTCCCAGTGACAAAAGAGCTGACGAAAACAATTTCTGAAAGGAGGGCAGGGTTGATTTGGGCTCATGATTTGAGGTTCATCACGGTAGGGAAGTCATGGGAATGTGAGGCTGGTCATACTGTCTGCAGCCGGAAAAGCAATAAATTCAGGGACTCAGCATCGTGTGTGGTATGTGTGTGTTTGTTGTTTGTTTTTTATTTACTCTGGGACTCCAGTTCATGGAATGGTTTCAGTCACATCAGAAGAGTGGGACCTCAGTCTTTACTCACGCCTTGCAGGAAACATCTCCACAAACTCACCCAGAGCTGCCTCTGAGGTGATCCAAAGGTGATCACATTACAGTAGAACTTTACATCTCAGGGACTCCTAGAAATAGATGCTTTCTTCTGGTCGTGTACGTCCCAGTCTTGGCATGCCTTCTTTGCTACTTCTGTTGAGCTATTTGGCTTACGAACCTGTTTTGCGGAGCCTTGGTATAGGTTACATGCAAAGAATCAGTGTGGTTGGTCGCCCTCAGCCTTTTCCTTCCCTTATGCGCCTCTGCCAGTTCCCACGGAGACGCCTGCATTGATTTTGATGCTGTTTATAACTGGTGTTTATAACTTGCTTGCTGTAGGAGATTTGCTCAGATGAATGCTGTTTTTGTCCTGGAAGGTTCTGGAGGCAGATACCGTTTACTAAACATAGCACCTTGGCTGATTTCAGATTCTTAGTATGTGGTTGATTCCTCAAGATGTGAATAGAAATTTCTAGTAGGCAGAAAGAAGACATCAAGGAGGGGGAATGAGGGAGAGGAGCTCTCTCTCTCATTTTCCCCCCCGGAAACAGAAAGGTACTGATGATTGGCGTTTTAATGGTAGCATGACATAAAATGATACTGTCGTCAGTACTGGACTATCATTCCAAATCAGGGATATTTTCCTCTATTACTTACTTTACACCTATCCTTTTGTTTGTCACTCTAACTTCTCAGTTTTTGGTGATAGATAACCTGGGTACTGCGAGCTACCTCGTGTCTCTCATTATACTTTCTTGTCTGAGTGACTTTCTGCTCTGAAGCATTTCCTCCAGTTAATCTGTTACAATTTAGTTCATAGAAGCAAATGGGTTCTGCCCTTGAATTTGCTGATTGATTTTTTAAAAAATTTAGCTTTCCTGTGGTTCTTGAAAGCCTTTGGAGACTCTTCCGGAGTTGGCTTAAGTAGTTGTTAGAGCAGGGAAGTTGGTATCCGTGTTGCTGGGACACCAGAAGCTGCCCTGGAGAGCACTGCCCAGTCGCAGTCCTTTGCCTGGCGTTGCCCAGGCAGCCAGGTAAAGCCTCCAGGGTTGTGGGCCAGAGGAACAAAGTGCTGCAGCCTCCATGCCTGTGGTCCAAGGTCTAGAGCCACTTAGACCCATTCTAGTGGAATCTAGTGGAAATGGAGTCATTCTCCTCCATTTCTCAGGAATGCTGAGTGACAGGTTGAGCTCCCAGTCAGCTCGGGTGTGGGGGCCAGGTTGCCACTAGTGCAGCTCCCCTGCAGGTCGCTTGTCAGCAGGATCATTGGCACCTCCAGGACCTTGTCTCTGTGGACGGAGCCAGACAGGCAAACCAGGGTGGACCACTATCCCTGGGACTGGCGGCCTCTCATCCCTTAGTCATCTTCGACAGGCAGAGAGGAGGGAGAAGAGTGTCTTCTATCTAGAGACCTTGGCTAGTTCTCTGGAACGTTCCCTGCCCATTCTATCAGTTTGCCCACAGTAGCCACTTCTTGGCTCTCGGGAGGTAGTGGAGAGGGAACTGTGGATGGAGACAACAGGAACAGGATCAGGCAAGGCCACCGTTTCCCTAGGAACACTGTGCTGTTGTGGAACTCTATTTAATCTGAGACATGGCTTAAGGATGCGCTTTAGGAACTTGTGAGGAACAACGGTGTTGATTCCAAGCTTGTGGGATCAACAGTTCCTATGTCATTTTACAAAGGGACCAAGCTTCTCTCCAATTCAGGGGTGGCGGTGGTGGTGGGGTTACTTGATAATATTAATTACTATAACAAAGATACTTTTTAAAAAAAGATTTATTTATTTATTTTATGTATGTGAGTACCCGGTAGCTGTCTTCAGACACACCAGAAGACGGCATTGGATTCCATGACAGATGGTTGTGAGCCACCATGTGGTTGCTAGGAATCGAACTCAGGATCTCTGGAAGAGCAGTCAGTGCTCTTAACCGCTGAGCCATCTCTCCAGCCCACCAAGATACTTTGAATAGAAAATATTAAAGTTATATAAATGCAACTGAATGACATTGGGGGAAGCATGAGTGTCATTGCTGTCAGGCTGGAAGAAGAAATATTTGAATTATAGTCAATTTTTATAAAAATAATTTTAGGGGTTCTTTTTAAGTTTTTTTTTTTTTTAAATTATTTTGGCATAATTTACATAATTTCTACATAATGCTCAAATTTACTATGAATCCTTTCTTTAAATGTTATCTCTCTACACTTTTGGATGCTCACAAATGTTCTCTGAAATGTTTTGCCTCTCTTTCTCTACTCCTTTTCCTGAAGAATAAAAACAGGGATGCATGTTTACTCCAAAAGCAAATAGTCCCGTTGTAAAAACAACCCAGACTCCTGTATTTAATGATAAAATAACAACTTTTCTGTTTTTCCCTTTAAAGGTCAGTATGATTGCGTGGCTATCATCAACAATTTCTTCCCTCGAGAGAGACTCGATTATTACACCAAACCCCAGGGACTGGATAAGGAGCCAAAACTGCCTCCAAAGTTGGCAGGCCCACTGCATAAAATCATCACCACGACGAATCTCCACCCTGTCAAGGTAGCGCAGGGCCGCTTCAGTGTCTTCCGTGGGGTTGTGATTGTCTCCGGCTGAGTTCTATGACGGCAGGACTTGCAGTGGGCAGGGCTTGCAGTGAGCTCCGGTACCTGCTTGAGTCACTGCAGGAGTGAGCTCAGTGCACTGCCTGGAGGAGCAGGCCCGGAAGAGAAGGCCCGGAAGAGAAGGCCCGGAAGAGAAGGTTTAGCTTTGCTTCTCCTGAGGCATTGCTGCAGACAGCCTGGCTCCAGCCACGAGAGAGCAGAAACCTTTTAGTGTCTTTCAGTCTGTCATTGGCCTGGGCTTGTCCCGGGAGGGAAAGAACAACATCCTAGAGAGAGGAAATGGGTGGCTCCCTTGATTGAGGGACGTTCTCTGGAGGAAACTGCTGTGCCTTTAGAGCATGCCGAGTGTGATAGACCTGGCAGTATGAATCTAGGTCACACTAGCTACTCACGCAGGCGGTACTTGTCCTAGTGGGGATACTCAGAGGGTATGCCATTCCGTTAAACATGGGCATGTTTTCAGTGCACGTGGATATGTGACGCCTTGGATGACGCTGTTAGCGAAATCAAACGACCAGCTGAGGCTTCGGAAGGAGTTCAGGTTGTTCGATGTGAGCTTTAAGAGCCACGCTGAGCTGTTTTTCCTAACGTCCTCTCCATTTTCAGTTAGTTTTGTTTGGGTGTTTGGTTGGTTTGATTTTGATTTGTTTTTCAAGAGAGGGTGTCTCTGTGTAGCCTTGGCTGTTCTGGAACTCTGTTAGATAAGGCTGGCCTCAAAGTCAAGGAGATCTGCTTGCCTCTGGCTGGGACTAAAGGCGTGCACCGGCACTGACAGCTTTGTTTTGTTTTTAACAACAAAACACTACATAAGAAATGTGGAGGTGACGCTTAGTGTGCCTGTAAAGCCTGCTCTGTTCTCTCCTGGGCAACCCAGCAGTTCTTGAGAACTCCTAGGAGTACTGGAAGCTCCTATTCAGTGGGCTTTTCCCCACAAACCAGCTTGGGCTGGAAGACTAGGTTTAATGCAGAGACTGCGCAAGGCTCCCTTCTTTCCCACTGACTGACATACACATTTCCTTTCTCACACACTGGCTTCCATGTCTGTTTCTTTGCCTTCAGATTGCAGAGAGGTTCTGGAACTGCTTCTGACATTTGCACAACACCCACAGTTTCTGTTCTATTTTTAGTTATTTTCACAGATACACACACGTTATGAATACATTAGAGTATGTGCCTACTCATGCAGGCAATGCAAAGAAAGGCATATATATGGTCCGAGGTGATCTACATGACTGGGTCTTCAGAGAGGCGGCTGGAACCGTGGTCCTTTCTTGAGGCCCAGCCTTGCTCCGCGTGGGAGCGGGCGGGCCATTCAACTGAAGCTCTGCCTTTCATCTCTACTTTGGATACAAAAGCAGCTCCACTGCTTTTGTGGTGGTGGCCTACTTCACTGCTTCACCCCCCTGCAAGTCGTCACTCGGCTTCAGAGGGTTCTAAAGAGGAGGAGAAACCCCCGGCTAAGGTCTGACATCTTTTAAAAAGAAGCGCAGAACTTCTCAGGCACAGCTCACCTTTTCGCCGCTTTTGTGCCCAAAATGGCTGCCTTTGCATCTAGGTTACGTGGCTGCTATAGCCTTGTGTTTGTTTTCAAAAGGGATTTGGGGAGTTGCGCGGGTGCCCAGACGATAATGGCTATCTAGGAGAAAAACAGAATCTCAGGCAAAATCACAAGAGCCTCAAGTAGGGCCTCCGAGGGGAGAGCAGGCAGGTGCACGCGTGGCGATCCAGTCCTTCGTTGTCCCGATGGGTTTCAAGCCCAGGAGTGTCGACTTTCCACTTTAAAAAATGGTAGACAGAGGGAAAAGAATTAAAATGCTACTGCAGGGGCATCATCTTTGCTAGCAGTCCTTGGAGAAAGAAGATTCATTTTGATTTTATGTTGAAAGGAACGCACGTTCTTTGGTAGCTCATAATGAAGATTTCCTTTGTCCCCTTTTGTAATACCACAATATGAAGAAAGCCAGTGAGAATATTCCCCTGTGAAGAGCATAGGGATATTTCTGTAATTCCCTATTTACTGATCATAGTCCTCATAAATCTTTCCTCTGATTTGTAGAACAAAGCCTAGCATCTCAAAAATTTAAAAAAATATTAATATAGGCTCCATTTTAGATTTTTAAAAAAAATTATTTGTAAGTTTGAGTCTATATCCTTATTCCTGAGACCATATATAAAATATTGAACAGTTTTCAGTGATCATAATTAGCAGACGCATTAATGGGTCTTCTACATCACAAATTAATTTTTTTCTACAGATTGTTTATGTACCTGAGGGCATGGAGTTCACTGCTTAGGTACAAAACCCTCAGAAGTGGGAGAGGACAATAGGTCCCAGGAACTGGAGTTACATACAGATGGTTGTGAGCAGCCTTGTGGGTCCTGGGAACTCTGCGAGAGCAGTAACTCTCTTAACTGCTGAGCCTGCATATATGTAGTTGTGCCACATGTGTACCTGGTACCTGTGGAAGCAAGAACGGGCATCTGAGCCGCAGAAACTGGAGTTTTGGCTGGTTCCAAGCAGCGATATGGGTGCTGGATCCTCTGGAAGAGCAGTCATTGCTCATAACCACTGAGCCGTTCACCTCTCCAACTCCCACAGATTAATTATTTTTTTTAAATTTGTTTTAGAAGGGTGAATAATCAGCGAATTTACTAATAAGGATTCAGGTTTAGTTACTTCCTGAAGCCTGACAATTTCTTATAAAGTGCTGTATCTTAGGAAAAATATTTGGTTATATAAAAACATTTAGTAGTGCGAAAGGTAATTGACCTTGAAGTTATGTGAGATTTCCGGGAAGGGCAGACCTGGGTATTGTTTGTCAGTGCACAGATGATTTCTCTTCATGTCTGAAGACATTACAATTCACAGAGTCTCCTCCCTTGCGGTAGTTGTCCTGGGCACAGGGGTTGAACTGAAGCACATGGGATTGTGAGTACTGTCTGCTGCCCACCCTCTGGCCATAGCACACAGGTTCTCATCCTTATTCTCACCAGCAGACTGTGTGGTGGTTGCCTGCGGACTAGCTTCAAGTAATAGACCCCGTAGCAAAGCTCATGAAAGCACTCATTAGAGGTAAACTTGAGCTTAATTAGTACATAAATAGGCAATGTGGGACTCATAATTTGTGAGATAGGATAACTTTCTGCTAGTCTCCCTTTCAAAATTGTTTATCGTTTTCATTTTAACATAATTGACTTATTGGGGATGACTGGACAAATCTCAAGGAAAATTTTCCCACGGAATGAAGTAAAGGCCCATGTTGATTCTAGACTTCTTTCTGTAGAGGTCTGATTTTATTAAAATTAATAAGGATCTGAGGACTCGTGATCTAACTCAATAACAGAATGCTTGTTTAGCATTCAGGAATCCCAGGGTTCGCTTTCTAGCACCCCATAAATACAACGCACATCTGTCATCCCAGCACTTGGGCTGTGGGGGCAGGAGGATCAGGAATTCAAAGTCATAAAGAGAAAGTAGGGAAAGCTGTAGTTCTCCTAGCTATGGGGTTATTGAGCTTAGTAGTGCCAACTGAAAGTAGTCGATGGCTTGGTGATACTGTCCTGTGTATAATGAATAGTTGCAGAGGTATACCATGTTATCATTTATAAAAGTACTTGTCAGTACTGAAGAGTAGTGAACTATACTCTGGGAGGCATGCTAACACCTCCATATGGGCAGATGACAGGCTACGTTTGAACTTTAATGTCAAGAGATTCCCTAATGCTGTGTTAGCTTTATAACATGGAGCAGCAAACTGCCTTCTGATTTGAGTTATGCAGTACCCATGACTCTAAGAAAAACCCGGACGGTCTGGATATTGGCTGCACCAAGTGCTTCTCGGAGAGGTCTTCTGTGGGGTTTCAGTGTTCCGTGGCATCTCTTCTAGATCGTGATGCTCGTGAGTGAGAACCCTCTGCTGGCAGACGCAGCCGCTCTCGGTAAATGCTACAAGGTGATGGATTTGATCTGTGAGAAATGCATGAAGCAAAGAGACATGAATGAAGTGCTGGCTATGAAAATGCACTATATCAGCTGCATCTTTCAGAAATGCATTACCTTCCTCAAGGAAGGGGAGAATAAGCTGGATGCCCTGATCAAAAGGTATGGCTTCTGCTATGTCCTGTAGACATAATGCTCAAGATGCCTTCTTATTCGAGAGTTAAGGAGGGACGGTATTAGACTCAGACGGAAGTTTAGTCATTTCTGTTGTTTTTACTGATTTACTCTTTTTTTTTTTTTTTTTTTTTTGGTTCTTTTTTTTTCAGAGCTGGGGATCGAACCCAGGGCCTTGCGCTTCCTAGGCAAGCGCTCTACCACTGAGCTAAATCCCCAACCCCTACTGATTTACTCTTGAGGAATCAAGGGATCCAGTCAAACATGGTCAGTGCCATGCATAAAACCACACAGCTAGAAAATGGTCCAAGCGATGAGCTCAAGTGTATTGTGAAGTAGGCTGCTGTACGGGCACTTCCTGTGTCTGTTACCACACCTGTTAGAGCTGTGTGTGACCTTTGCCTTGGCTGGATTTTTACTGGTACTTCCTGTGCTGTTACCATACCTGCCAGAGCGGAGTATGACCTTTGCCCACTGACCATAGGGATCCATCAGATAGACCGCTTTACTGGGGAAAAGGAACTGAGTCACGAGTGTGTGGCTCTCTGAGAGCTTCTATTCTTCCTACAAACAGCTGACTAGGTCATCGGGAGCTAGCTGGCCAGAGGCCAGCACTCAGGCCTTTTGAGGGCTTATGCTAGTCAGATCTTAGAAACAAAGTCGGGCCTACTATATGGTCTGAATAACAATCCAGACTGAATCCATCCTTGAGGTTTGAGGAGACACTGACAATTTGAACAGGAAACTTAAAGACTTTTGGGTCTTCCAAGGAAGGAATTGCTTTAATGTCTCAACTTGAACTGTTTTTAAAAAATGTCTTTCAGCTTGTTGAAAGGCAGAGCGTCGGACGGCTTCCCAGTGTATCAGGAAAAGATCATCAGAGAGAGCATCAGGAAGTTTCCCTACTGCGAAGCTACACTCCTCCAGCAGCTGGTGCGAAGCATCGCTCCAGTTGAAATCGTAAGGCTCCGCTTTGCTAGCTTAAATGTCCAGTAAGATCAGACCACCGCATGCTGAGTCCCTAAGGACAAGGCCTCCTTACTACTCGTTTTTATGGCTTCAGGAAAATCTTAGGAACAAACTGGAAATGAGTTAGCTGGCAGTATTTCTCTCTGTAGGAAAGTAGCTGGTTATAAAGGGAACAGGCTCGTGAATCCCTCTGTGAATGCTGTGCTGTTTGGATGCCTGTCTGCTGAAGGACAGGGACACACAGGCATGCATTGGTGGCTGGAAGAATTACCAGTGGGAATTTTCAGAGCAGATGGATGCACAGGTTGGTCATCTAGTCTACCAAGGTTGGGACAATGGGTCACAGCTGGACGAGCCAACAGAACACTGGCTGTGATTCCTGGTAACAATCTCAAAGTGTCCCTGCTTCTGATGTGCAACTTTAGTGCTTCTCATTAGGGATGTGTCATACTTTGAAGAGAAAAAAAGAGATCCGTCTGTCCTAGTTGCAGGAAGTAAATTTTACCATTGCCTTAAATCACTTACTATCTCTCTGTCACGCATTTAAACTCTGTTTCATGAGACACCTTCTTCTTTCCTCATCCTGAGTAGTTTTCTGTTCACCTTGACCATACCGATTCACACTTTTATAAGGCTTTCAGTCAAATCCTGCATCAGTCTTTTTGCCTGATGTAGTCCCTACAACATAGCCTCCCCTGTCCCTCTGGCAATCTGGTTCCCTTCTCCGTCTCTACTGCAGGCCGTATTCTTACCCTCAGCATGGAAAATAAAGACAGAAGTGAGTCTCAGGTATTCCCAGCAAGATGCTTAAACTCAGTAGTGAGTTCTCAAGCTTCTGCCCCTTTCACATAGAAGCTCTTCCTTTTAAAATCCAGTTGGCTACTTGCCATTTAAGCTTTTAGAAGATAGGTAGCACCTCATGAGGGTGAATCATGATGGAGATGCCAGGCCTGGCCAACAGACTTAAAACAGTAAGGCTTGGAGACCAGGAATGACATAGTGGCTTAGGAATGGACAGGGATTGGGGTGGGGCTTCTCTCGCTCACCCATGTTTCTGTCCCGTACTTTTACCTGTACGGACTCACATACACATAGAGGGCAGAGCATAACTCGGAGGAGTTGCTTCTTTGCTCCTGCACTGGATTGAAGGACTGAACTCAGGTCTTCCGGCGTGAGCCCTCTGAGGCCTCGAGCTTTGACATGAACAAACCTGGTTTGTGTGCACAGAATCCTGCAGGACAAATGCTCATCTCAGGCAGGCAGATAGGACAAAGGCTCTTTCCTGAGGGGACAGTGCTCTTCACACAATCGCCACTTAAATCTGTATCACAGGGCCACTCTGATATGCACATATGTCCGGTGGAATAAAGGTTTTGACTTATTTGCACACCGGTGCCGCAAACTAAATCACTCTGTGTCGGTGAGAAGTTTGCAGAGTTATGTCAGAGAAGTGACTAGCAGGGCTGGCACTCCACTGGTAAGAGGAGACTGGTAGTGTACCTCCAGGAGAGAAGTCAAAAGCAAGCCCAGACCTGAGTTCAGTCCTTGGGTCCTATGTTGGAACAAAGAAGCAATTCCCAGAGTTGTGTTCTGCCCTCTACATGTATGCTATAGCATGCATATGTTAGAGCATCTATGTGCACATGTGCACACGTGTATATATACACACTAAAATTACTTTTTAGTTTTATGTACATGAGTTCTCTATCTGCATGTATGCCTCCAGGCCAGAAGAGGGCATCAGATCCCATTACAGATGGTTGTGAGCCACCATGTGGTTGCTGGGATTTGAACTCAGGACCTCTGGAAGAGCAGTCAGTGCTCTTTAACTGCTGAGCCATCTCTCCCGCCCCAAATTAATTTTTTTTCCAGGTTTAGGTGGTCTTAGCAGGAAAAGGCACTTGCCCCCAGGTGTGACAACTTGATTATGTTCACCAAGATCCACATGAATAGCTAAGGTACAGTTTAATTTCTAACTTCTAAGAAACTGCTGTTCATGAAGGTGGTGACAAGCCAGTTGTGTATATGCTGTAAAAGACAGAACTGGTTCACTGTTTGACCTCTGACCTCCAGCTGTGCAACCGTGGTGCACCCCCACACGATACAAGTCCATTTTTAAAAATTTATTTTTAAGGGTCGGGACAAGTCAGCATTTCATCTTTGTCCCACAAAAGAGTTGTTAATTACATTTTTATAGAGCATAATGCTTAATGTTTTTCCTGGCAGTTTACATTGTCAGGGAAAGTTGATAATGAAATTGAGATAGTATTTAGTGGAGTTTGGAGAGACTTCTCTTTCAAACGTTTTTGTCCTTTAAGAGTTATGTATGCTGGGCCTGAGAGCTATTTGTTCTAGCTACTTGTTGTTCTAGCTGCTTGAGGGATTTAGGACAGGAGAGTCACAGGTTCAAGGCCTGCCTGGCCTTGGGCTATGCAGTGGATTCATAAGCAAAGTAGCTTGGTAGGATCTTGTCTCAAAAAGCAAAAGGAACACCGAGCTGTAGCTCTGTGTTCAAGCAGCCGTCTGGCTTGCACAAAGCCTTAGTTGTAGTTCCCCGTGTAAGAGGGAGTTTTCAGAAAGAACATTTTGAAAACTTAGGACTGGGTTTCCCAAATAGCAGCCATGTATGCTTTCTGTGATTCTGTAAGGTTTGCCATCTCTAAATGAACACTGACCCGTTACTATCACATGAGGCCAGTGGCCTTCACAGTCATTGTTGCTTGTGCCTGCTCTGAAGCCTTCCCCCCCACCCCCACATAGGTTTTGGTTCCCTTTATGAGTGTGGGACACTGGCTTCTTCCCAGCAGAGCTCAACAGGAAGTGGCTTTGGCTTTCTTTAGAGAATCTCAATTGAGCACTGTAGCAGGTTACATGGTAGAGAGCTTACCTTGTCTATCCATTAACAACTCATGTTTTAATGGCAGGGTTTTCGACCTGTGTCCCAGTTCCTGAAATGACAACTCTGAGACATAATTATACCAACAAATGCCTGGGCCATAAGCTTGCTCCTGTTCCCCGACTAACTCATAACTGAATTAACCCATTTATTTTATTCTATGGGTGCCACATGCCTGGTTACCTCTTCTCAGTTTCCTGCGTCTATTTTTTTCCTCAGAGTTCAGGGCAATTCTCTTTCCATACCTGACTCTATCCCAGAGTTCCTCTCTCCCTATTGGAACTCCCTAATCCATGTTTCAGCTCATTGACCATTAGCATTGTATTGACAGGTGATGCTTCCCTGCTAGCTTTTATCTGCAGTAGATGAAGGTAGTGATAAGCCAGTGATGTGTGGACTGTGGGAGAACTGATGAAGAAGCAAGCAGAAGCAGGATTTATTAGAGATACGACACAATGAGCTACACCACGGAGAAGAGCTCTCTACTAGTGTTATTCCGGGAGGCTATGAATATGGGGTGTTCTCTGTGGATAGTCAGGCAGTGGTTCAATATCAATGCCTAAACCACCAGTGCCTTGGTGGTTTAGGTCTTATAGGTTAGGATGCCTTTGTGAGGCTCATTCCTGGATGGACAAACAGACATGTCATTATTTTGCTAAGGAACAAACATGGTCAGTTATTCTTAGGAGTGGCTATCTGTGTAGTATAGCATGGGGTACTAAGGGTTAAACTGCTGAGGAAAAGTGTTAAAGAGTGACCTTGCATTGCCATTATTGTTGTCAGGATCCCCCTGCCCAAAGGTAGATGGTAGCCAGTATTAACATGTTAAGTTTAACTCTTTCTGGTCCTACTCTAGGGAGAGGCAGCCTTACTCTGAGCCCAGCCTGCCTTGAACTAGTAACCTTCCGATTGGCTCAGCACAGCTCCCTCCTCCAGAGCATCATCCGTAGTCTCTGACTTTGTGACGTGCACTGAGTAAAAATATCCTGCTTGTCTTCAGGCTGATTAGCAAAGCAGATGACAAGATTTGCTTATCGAGAAAGTTCTTGTCACACAGCCACTGCAGGAAGAGTCTATGGTTATCCATTTGTACTATGATGACATTTTTTTTTTGTTCTGAAGCAGTATTTATATGTACAGTCCTTATATTCTTAGCAAAATATCCCACATAGCTCCTGTCTTCATGATGTCTCAGGCAATTTTGTTAAAAGAAAGATTTGAACATGAAAATGTTGTGGTGGTGATGGCCATCGAATGTGCCATGCTTCAGTCCGTTGGTGGGTCAGAACTACTTTCTGATACAGAACTCTATTTCCTCATAGATTAAGCTATGTGTGCCAGTAGAACCGGCAAGACTCTACATGTGAAAGAAAAGAATTACATAGATTTATAAAGATTCAGTATAATATTAAGTATAATATTAATAAATAATAATTTTTAGTATATCTTGGTATTACCTGGGACATTAATAACAATGCAGGTTCCCAGACCACACCCATTAGAAATTCTGATTTAGAAAGTATGGATTAAGCTACTTTTAACAATGTGCTACGTGTCCTGTCAGTATTTGAAGGTAATGGCCATGCACCTTCATTCCTGATGAAATATGAAATTTGCTTGGGCTCGTTTTGCCTAACTTTTCCTTATTACCTTATTTATTTCAGAAGATAGTTGTTAGCTCTCCCACATGGAAAGTTACTTATATTCAAGAACCCGATAATTGAAAATGCTTTCGTATGGACGAGGGGGAGGGAATGGGGGCTTATGGACAGGAAACAGGGAAGGGGAATAACATTTGAAATATAAGTAAAGAAATCTATCTAATAAAAAATTTAAAAAAGAAAATAAAAGTAAATAACCTTTAAAACAAAACAGCTCTATAATTTCTCTGTAAACTATCTAAATGTTAATGGCGACACAGTTTTACTCATATGCTTTTATTAATTTCCTCTTGTGGTTTATTAAATTGTCAAAAGATTTAATTGATTAAAAAGCTTTAAAAAAAATAAAAATGCTTCTTGAATCTTCTGAATATTTTCTTAGACTATTTTCAGTATGCAGGGCGCTATGGAATATTGTTCTCAGGTGACATTTGTTAAAGACCCACTATGACAGTGAAAACAGTTTTTACACAGAAGATGTAAAGATGCAGATCCAGCATAGAGGACAAGAAGCTGGTAACAGGGTCAGTTAAAGTAGCCTCTTTGTTTTGCTTCTCCTCGAAAGCCTTTAATACCTTTGCTTCAGGCAGATAAGTATTTACCCTTATAATTTTCTCCATCAAAAGTTCTTATAAGCGTTTCACAACCTGTTCTTTTACTCACCCCATAATAATAAATTTCAGTTATGTGTATGTTTATTAAAGAGGGTAGAGCATTCAAAAGTATAAAGTCATTAAAATGTTTTAAAAGACAAGATAGCCTTCTTTAAAAGGGGAACAAGAATACCCTTGGCAGGGAATAGGGAGGCAAAGATTAGAACAGAGGCAGAAGGAACACCCATTCAGAGCCTGCCCCACATGTGGCCCATATATATACAGCCACCCAATTAGACTAGATGGATGAAGCAAAGAAGTGCAGACTGACAGGAACCGGATGTAGATCTCTCCTGAGAGACACAGCCAGAATTCAGCAAATACATAGGCGAATGCCAGCAGCAATCCACTGAACTGAGATTGGGACCCCCGTTGAATGAATCAGAGAAAGGACTGGAAGAGCTTGAAGGGGCTTGAGACCTCATATGAACAACAATGCCAAGCAACCAGAGCTTCCAGGGACTAAGCCAGTACCTAAAGAGTATACATGGACTGACCCTGGACTCTGACCTCATAGGTAGCAATGAATATCCTAGTAAGATCACCAGTGGAAGGGGAAGCCCTTGGTCCTGCTAAGACTTGAGCCCCCAGTGAACGTGATTGTTGGGGGGAGGGCGGCAATGGGGGGAGGATGGGGAGGGGAACACCCATAAAGAAGGGGACGGGGAGGAATTAGGGGGATGTTTGCCCGGAAACCTGGAAAGGGAATAACACTCGAAATGTAAATAAGAAATACTCAAGTTAATAAAAAAAATGATTAATAGATTAATAGAATGTAGTCGCCAACAGTCTTACCCGGCTGGGTCTCCTTTGTGTTAAACAACTACAGCGAAAAACTAAAGTGGCCCCTGGTGTAATGGTGGCATGGCCAATGTCCAGTAACTGACAACTTACAGGTTTGGATTTGTTCCATCAAAAGGAATTTAGACCTAGTCAAAAACCTATAGCTGAAGAGGCCACAGGGCACTAGGAGGAGAGCCACTGTTGTTTTTGCTAAATGCATGTGTTATTCTGTTGATTTCTAAAGAATTTATGGCTTCTTGTTACATTTTACTATTTGTATGTGGAAGGAGGTGTATGTGTGTATTAAAGTCAGAAAACAACAAAAAAAAAAAAAAAAAAAAAGACAAGATAGAAGTTAGTGAGATCTCCGTTTATTCTGTGGGCTATCAGTGTTGACCTGATGGGGTATCACGATGATAGGTATCGATATTAACTTGATGGGTCTAAAATAATTAGATTATTAATATCTCTGTTAGCTTCCAAATAAATGAGGCTCAGAACTATTTAGTTCACTGCACTGCTAATTCCCAGCTGGTGCTCTCTGTATACTTCCCGTTTGAATCTACCTTGCCTGTTGACTTCCGCTTCAGAAGTCTGTCATGGTGGGGCGTTTCACTCAGACATATGCTCCTGGTCCATCACATCTAATGGAAACCTTCTGTCCCCTCTGCCTCCCTTCTCCTACCAAACCCCGCCCCCCACCTGTGACCCCTGTAGCCACTTTATTTTAATCAATCATTTTAAATTGGGGAACAGAGTTTACATAGCATCTCTTTGTACAGGAGAATCTGCTCCTGGTGGCAACCATATCTTGGGGGCCAGTATTTAGTATTTGAAATGCATAGCAGTACCCAGACCGACTCCCTACAATGGAGTATCAGTATTGACTTAATGGGGTAGCTATATTGACTTGGTGTCGATTCTCAGCAAGAAGAGAAAAATCTGCAAGCTCTGTTGTATTTCTGAAGTTAGCATGACATTACTGACTGATACTAATCGGAAATGCTTGTATTCTAGAATAGGGACGCATTTTTCTTTCGTTTATGGCGATCCATGCCTTACTTGCTATACAATTTGTGTAGGAGAGAGTGTTCTCGGAATGCTGACTCTTTGTCATCAAGTGTGTGCTGTCTTGAACATTAGCAATTTCCAGTCGACACTTTGTGTCAGTGATACATACCTCTGTGGTCTTGCAAGGGGATCCCAATGGATTTTTCTCCTTTTCACATTCCTCCAGGGTTCTGATCCCACGGCGTTCTCTGTACTTACCCAAGCCATCACAGGACAAGTGGGCTTCGTGGATGTTGAATTTTGTACCACCTGTGGAGAAAAAGGAGCGAGCAAAAGATGTTCTGTCTGTAAAATGGTAAGAGCGGGATTTCTTTAAACTCCTTGATGTGTGGATGAGTTTGCACCTAGATGCTGCATCATAACGCCACACAGGCACAGCGCTGGCACCAGCTTTCTAATAAGCTCTAATAAATGAATATAATCATATCAATCTTAAACAGTAGCTCAGAAAGAGAACTGCCTGGGTGCTGTGGTTTCTGTGTTTACTACCACACAGAAAGAAACGGAACACGAAGGAAAGAATGAAGAAGAGAAAACAGGTCAGAGAGCAGCAGGGCACAGGCTGGTGCTGATAGGAAAACCCAGCCCGGGACACCCAGCCCGGGACACCCAGCCCGGGACAGTTCACAACTATTTTACGTCGGCTTCCCAGTCTTTCATCAACTCTTCCCTTTAAATGAGAACTTATAACTGCCAGCAAGTGATGGTCCCTCAGAACACTACTTTCCCCTTTCCAAGAGTTAATCTTTGTAAAGTACACATCTGACTATGTTCTTCTCACGTCCTGATCCTGCCCTCCTGTGTGTGTCCCCTACGCTGACCCAATCCCACTGGTAACTGTTGATTTCGAGGGCGAAATTCTTCAATTTATTTTCGCATATCAGCATTTCCCACGGTCATGTGCTTCAACATCTTGACCTGCTTAAACCACTTCCTTAGGCTGCTTCCTCGTGTGAGAGAGAGGCCCCAAAGTGTTAGAGCTAACTATTGCACACCGGAAAGCCGGGTAAACGCATGTTTAAGAGCATGGTCACACTCACTGCACAGGCTGCCTTCTGGTTTGGCAATTTGGCCGGTGCACATGTTCCCAAGGCTATGGTAGAGGAACAAGTAGGTGACAAGAAACGCAGAAGGATTCCTTTCAGTTTCTCAGTTTTGTTTTCCCCTGAGACCATCCTCTTGACTTCTACTTCCCAAATGCTGTGATCACAGGTTCTTAATGTGTTACTTAAAGAAAGTCTTTGGTAACCCCTTATCGGATATTATTATTATTGTTCTAGTCTAAGGTTAAAATTACAAATCCGGACCAGCACACAGCTATGTTACATACAACCACACCTCATATAGTAGTTTTGTTTTGTTGTTTTTTTTTTTTAATGTGGGAAATGGCGTTTTTCTAGGATAACTCTTGGTTTTGATGTTTGTTGGGAAACTGTGGAACTCTGGATCTTAAAATAAAATCAAAATTGCAATTGCTTTCAGGTGATATATTGCGACCAGACCTGCCAGAAGACGCACTGGTTCGCACATAAGAAGATGTGTAAGAGTCTGAAAGATGTTTATGAGAAGCAGCAGACCGAAGCTGCCAAACATAAGAGGCAGGAGGAAGCGAGTAGGTACCAGTCCACGGAGCCCGTGCTGCCTCTGTGTGGGAAGTGCAGGCTAGGCCATCCTGACGCTGACACAAAGGAGCTGAGTCGCTCTCAGAACAGAAGGGGCTCTGCTCTGCAGTAGAACGCAGTCAGCCGAGACATCCCTGGTAGTCAGACACACATGACTCCGAGGATGCGGCTTCCTCCACATTTACCTGCCCTGTAGTGCTCTGAGTCTTTACTGGAGGATTCTAAGGTCGTTTTAAGGCCCTGAATGTCTCCCTGATGGCAACCAGAAGACTTTAAAGTTAGAAGCCTTTACGTTTTTAGTGACAGTTCAATATTATGAATGAAATTGTGGTTTATTTATAAGTTATAGGTCGAGTTGTAGATCTGATATGCACACTCAACTCTGTAAGCATGAGAGCACTGAGCTACACGTTTTCCCTTTTCCCCATGATATTTAAGTGACTATGTTTTCCACTGAAGCTGAGACTTGTTTTTGCAGTGATTCTCATGCGCTAGAGATCTGCCAGGCCTAAGCCTGGATATATTCTGCTTTCAAGGGAGGGTGTATAGTTGGAAAACATTGGCTATGCCCAACATAAAGGTTTCTAGACACTTTCGTTTCTACTCATGAATTGTGTGGCTCTTATATCATTAATATGGTCCAATGCTATGCTCAGAGTTGTTCTTAAAAGAAACATTTGTTACTGAGAGACTGGTCTTGCCGTTTTGCTTTCTTTGCTGTGGATCAGATATTTTTATTCTGTAGGCTTTTACTTCTGATCTTCAGTGGAAAACGCATAACTAAACATAGGCAGCTACCTTAAGGATATCAGGTTAATTAAAAGAAAAACTCCTTAAATGCAGATTTTTTTCTCAACCCCAAACAATTCTGATGTCGATTTCTGGAGCTAGAGCCCAGAGGCTTGAATTCTATGCAGATACTGCTACTGTCAGAGTGAAGCCTGGCGCAAAGTATCCAACCCCTCATCTTGATGATTACAATAAACATAATTCACCTCTTAGAGTAACAGCGATTCCTAGAGTAAACATTGTCAGATGGGTACGGAGTAGCCACAAATACCTTCACTTTTTCTCTTTCTTAGATGCCAATTCTAACCATGTTAATGAAGATCAACCAGAGGCTGAAGTGGGTGTCTCTCACGAAGATTCCACTCCTGGCGAGTCTGTGGAAAGGGAGGAGGAAGCCAGCAAGGAGGCTGAACTGGGCAGTGCACAGGACGCTCCTGCAGGGCCACAGCTGTCCGAGGAGTAGAAGCTGTCGACAGTGGCCAGCCTGGGTGGACTTCATCCTGGCAGATGGCTGCAGAACTCATGTGAATGTACCTTCATTGGCCCTGACACTGCATGGCACAGTGGCAGGATTGCACATCCCTAGAATAGAGGCTTTCAAGCAAAGCTGCCTCCCACGCCATGATTTCCTGTTGATTTCTGTTCTATAATTGGACAGGCATTTCTGCGGATAAAAAAAATTTTTTTTTCAAAATACCCCCAAACAAGTCCATTCCTTTGCTGGCTCCCCAGTGATTGTACACAAAGGAAAGTAAATCACTTTAAAGAAGAAATCTGGGTTCTAGGGAACAAAGAAAAGAACAGGGAAGATGTGAAAGAGAAGTGATGTTTAGGGAAGAAGGAATCGTGGGCACAGAGATGGGCAGTCAGAGAAACAAAACGTACCTGTGAATGTTGTCCTGAAGTTGTACATACAAAGCTATCATGAGGAATTCTCCATGTTCCTAAAGCTTTGTCATATACAGTTCAGCCTGCTGTAGTTTACATAGGAATTTTCGAGAGCACTTTGAACCCCGCGTTCCTTGCAGCGATACTCTGCATGATTTGAACAATCAGAAAGGTTGGATCCAACCCTGGGTAGTCACCGTACACACTTCCTGTAGAGCCACCCCTGTACCATACTCTACCCAGAAGACCAACTCTTACCTTCCCATCAGCTTTTCATGACCCTCCTCCTACCCAGAAACAGATTTATAGCTGTCATTTCGAGAATGTCCCATTCTGCGTTTTCAGTGTATGTGGCTTGTAAGCAAAGCGGGAGTGTCGTGTCTGAAGAAAGTGCTGTCTTTCCGTTTCCTCTGTTGGCTTTAAAATAAATCTACCTACATACACAGTTCATCTTGTCTCATAATTCGTGTTGAGAGGCTGGATGGCAAAGAAGGTAACAAATACCAAGGCTGACACCCGTAGGGGAATGAAGTTAAGATTATATAATCTGTAAGACAGTTAGAGTTCTTCCTTCTCTCAGCTGTTCAGATCCCAAGTCCTGGTTCATTCTAATCTTCCTTGTGGTCCTTTTTCTTCCAGCCTCAGCACACATATCCCCTTCTACATGTATACAGTCGTTCAGTGATGACCTCACGTGAGTAAACTATTAAAGTTAACTATGGTATTTATACTTGTCAGTTGTAAGATGCTTCTCTTGCAAAATAAAGGCATTCATCAACGTGCCACAATTGCGTGGTGATGAACACTTACCTTTAGGTTGTGAGTGAGCCTTCCAGACCGCTCTGAATGTTACCACACTCCTCTCCCTGCATCTCAGTGATGTTTGAATGTATACATGGTTTTCCTCACCCATAGCCTCACTGAGCTCTTGCCTACACTCTGCTAGGCTCTGACAGCCTGCCTATGAACCCTGGAGTCCACGCACTGACATGTGGTAAGTTCTCTGGGCATGTTTTTTTTTCTAAATATGTCCCCAAATTAAGGGCCGAAGAACCCTACAACATCAGAAAACTCAGTGCCCACCCCCATTCCCAAAAGTCCCAACAAAAGCCTGCCGCACTTTAGCCCACACTGCTATAAACCCAAGAAGGCAACATCCCCTCAGATCTGAATTTGTAGCCACACTCCATACTTTGTGGTCATCTGTCCCCATCAGTGGCATGAGCAATTCCCTATATGTTACATTCTCTATAGCTATTTTGATGGGTGCTTTTTTTCCAGGGGAACTCTAATAAATCAGGTGGTCTTGGCCAGGTTGGGCTTTTAAATGACCCACTCCAAGTGACTTAAACCGCAAATATTTATTGCAAAGAGTTGTGGAATCTAGAAATCCAAAATCAGGGCTCTGGTTTGATTTGAGTCTTCCTAAGAGTCTTCATTCTGACAAGGCCCATCTTGCTCTTTCCTTACGAGAAGGAGGACGTCAAAATAGCCCTGTGGAAAGACTAACCCCACTTAGGAGGGCTTTACTTTTGCGACTCAATTTACTCAAAACATCTCCAACTCTAAATGTCACCTTGAATTTCATTTTACAATGTGACTTTGGGAAAGGGGGATATACCAGATCTCATCCCTAGAGGCACCACCACACTAGAGTCACAACTACACAGGGAATAGGATAGCCGCACGTAACTTTATGATCATCTTCCAACCCATGAGACTGTTGTAGTTTACTGTTAGTTTTCCTAAGAGGAGACTAAAGCCTCCAGAAACAAGTAGGCTTAGTCTAGACCTACTGATTGTGTGGCCCAGCTTTTAGCCAGAGCCGTCTACGGTACCAGGAGAAGTTGTTTATGTACCAGAGATTTTAGTTCTTATTCATGTGACCACCCAACTGATCCTGAGATAAAGGTTTTCACCAAAGAATGGCTCTTCGTTGTTTAAAAACAAGAAGTATAATTAAAAAGTCTTATTAAGGACGTGTTCCACTGTTAGAATTCTATCCAGTTGATGAGTCATGTCTTCTATTTTGTGTTTAAATCAATGATCTTTAGAACAGTATTTCTCATTCACAGCAAGTAAGTCAGCTGTCTATTAATAACATTTTAAGAACCCAGTATAGAAGAATGTACTAAAGGAAAGATTTTCTTTTGTTGAAAATAGATCTTTTGTATAGTGTATCCTGCTGGTAGCTTTTTTTTTTTATAAAATGTATCCCAAATACAGTTCCCCCTCCCTCTACTCCTAGTTGGTCCCCACTTCCCCTCCCAAATCCACCCGATTTCTGTGTCTTATTAGAAAACAAATAGGCCTCTAAGGGATGATAATGATAAAATATGAGATAAAATAAATACATTGGAAAAGGACAAAACAAACAAAAGGAAGAGAACTCAGGAGAGATGCAGACACTCACTTGTTTGTAGTCAGGCATCTCCTAAAGACACAAAAAGACACAAAGCCAGAAGTCATAATATATTCACAAAGAACTGTGGGGGGAAAAAACGAGAGAGGAGAGAGAGAGAGAGAGAGAGAGAGAGAGAGAGAGAGAGAGAGAGATATTTTTTTTTAAAGGACAAAATTTAAAAAATAAGCCTAGGTATACCTACCCTTAAGAGTAGTTTGTTTCCCCAGTGAGACTCCCTTGGAGACAAATTTGCATTTGCAAATGGTTGGAGATAGCTATGCTTTAGGGGTGGGGGCTGGTCACACTTTCAGCTCTAGGACTCCATCTGATGCTGACTAGTGCAGGTCCTGTGTTATTTTCATTGTGTTGTTGGCCACATGGGAATCCCTAAACCACTCAGGCTGTTGGTGGCTCTCCACAAACTGAAGGAAAGGCACCGTTGCTGAAGACAGCACCTACAGGACTCAGTAAACACAGAGATGTCAAGCTGGCACCTACGTACAGCCTTCATTCCTACTGGCTAGGCTTCTTGGTACGGGAAAGTACTCTACTTGCTTCCAAAGAAGAAACATAAAAGCCCAGCTACCAGCACTTTGGTCTGCAGTGGTGTCCTGCCTGCAAGCTATGCTAATACGAGGGTAGCACAAAGCTTGTGGGAGTGACCAACCAATATTTGATCTGACTTAAGGCCCACTCCAGAAGACGGAACCCATACCCAGCACTGCTTAGGTGACCAAGGACCCGAGACTCAGTGGCCTAGGGTAAAACTGAAAACTACTGTTTCTTCTAAAGGAACATCAATAAAATGTCTCCTAATGCCATTCAGCTGTACTCCTAGATCAGTGCCTTGCTCAGTCCTCATCAGAGGCTTCCTCTTGCAGTAGACAACGTCTAGAGAAGAGAGACCTTGGAACATTCAGTCCTAAATGGGACGCCTCCATCAGGGACGCCTCCATCAGATTCCTCCTCTTAGGGCTCAGGGAAGTCTGTAAAAGGGGGAGCCTAAAGAGTATAAGAGTCAGAAGAAATGGGCGACGCCAAGGTAACAAGACCTTGTACTACAGAATCAGTACACATATGAAATTTTTGTCTTCATTCAAATGGGGGCATGCTTCAGTTTGTCATCTAATAATGTGAAGAGTAAGTTAAAGCGATATTAAGCACTTTTAAAAATAAAGTGAATTTGCCACTTTTCAGTTACTGTGGGTTTAAATAAAACTAAGACAAAAAACAAACAAACAAACAAAAAACCCCAAAAAACCCCGCTACAGTGCATTCTTTTGTCTGGGGGTCTAGACCATGCACTCTTTTTTTTCCCCCTTTTTTTGTCATCCTAGGCTGTGTTTAATGTAAACTGGACTACGTGTCTTGGGTGGGGGTGGGATGAGATAAGTGTGGCTATTTCCAGCACATCAGAGCACAATGTTTGAATTACTGTATGTATTACGTTTAGAAATGGGAAGAGTACACTAAGGTGCTGGTGAAATCATAGTGTTGGGAGCTACATGGAGCTACTTCACGTGCTCTCTTCTTATATGACCGGCAGCACCGATGCTTTGCTCGTACAGTCACCACAAACACGTGTGCAATGTACTGAGCTCTAACCCCATATACCATGCACTCTTGGTACAAAGTGTTACAACACATACTCTGTAGCAACAGAGGATTGCAGCAGGCAGTCTATGGTTAACGTAGCCCTTTCTTGGTAATCTTATCTTTATCTTTTATGGTGTCTTGTCTGTTTCTTACTAGAATAATTTAAAAATACTACCTATACAACTTACAGGCTTGCTTAAGCCTGTTCCTGACTTCACTGTTTTTATCAAAATGGATTCTTACGCGCGCACACACACACACACACACCCATGCCCACTGTATTGTTACTTGGAGGTTCCCCTTGAGCTCAGCTCATTATGAGTGGCTCCAGTTACTAAGTGAAGTTGTCCAGTATGATGACAGGTGCAGCAGAATGTTGAGGACTATTTGAAGACCAAGGGGACCTCTGCTATGTCTGTGTGATTTTGCTAAAGGACCTGTGAAAATGACTCTTCGTCTCCTCTTGGAGTCTCACACAAACTATGAGTTTCTCCAGAAGACAAGGTGTCATGATACAGGGCCTGGATTCCCCCAGATAGACCAGGGAAAGAGGAAGAGAACATGCCAATCCAGTCTATCACTTAACAGTAAACACCGCACAGTACTCCCACCACAGTATCAAACACCTTCCCACAGATGTGCAAACCGTTGCTTTTTCTGATCCTATCTGACCTTTTGGCTTAGGAACCACCCCTGAATGTTGCAGCTCGGACCAGTGTTGATTCACTATTTCAGCTGTCATGTCTTGCCCTCTATGTTGTCCCTCCACAATTCCAGTGTGCCTGTATTCTCTGAGCATACAGAATAGGGGAAATGCCACTTGACTTTTATAAGCTTCTGACAGAACTTTAAGTTAGGGAGAAACCAGCAATGGTAATTTTTTTTTTCAACTTGTCACTAGACAATTGGTAAAGGCTGTCTAGTTTCTTTATTCCCCAGCACTGGACCTCTGGCAAGGCTGATCCAACATCATTAGCCGACACCCAGATCTGGCAAATGTCCCAGAGATGTGAAAACAGTGTACTGGCTAGCTGAATTGTGAGGGGCTGCTGTGTGGCAGTGAGAAAGAGCCATCACCATGGCAACAACACACAGCTGTCTTGGGACAGCAAGTGCAAGAAGCCACACACAGTACTCATCCTCTGTAACTGCATTTGTATGACTTTCCTAATCAAACATGATTAATTGCTCTCTAGAAGTCAGGAAAGTGGTTAGTTTAGAAGTGCGGACAGTGCCTGCTAACAGGAAGAAAGGGCTTTTGGAGAGTTAGTAATGTTTTATTACTTTATCATAGTTCCAGTTACACAACCTTATATATTTTGGGGGAAATGTGTTGAGGTCTACACTTAGAATTTGCATACATTCCTATATCCATCAGTGTAGAGAAAATCTCTTATAAGCATCACTTGCTAATAAAAAGGTTTATGGTCAATGAGCTGAGGTAGAAAATAGGAGGTGGGGCATCCATCAAGGAGGGAATTCTGGGAATTAGTGGCATGAGAGATTAACCCCAGAACACTGAGGAGACAGGTAAACCAGCAGGCAAATAAAAAGGGAGGTTTGCCCCCAGGGACTTTGAGGAGACCGATGTAGGAAGACAAGGAGAAACCAACCATGTAGTTGAACCTAGGTTAGCGTAAAAGGGATAATAAGTTAAGGGTAAGTCAGAGAATAAGTTGAAGCATAGGCCTTTATTAATAAGTAATCTCAAACTCATTATTCTTGGGAAGTAAGTGTCTGGGAGGAAAAAATAGCTTTATTTTTTACACATGAGTAACTCATAGAATTTTTACATTATGAAACTTATAGTGTAGGAAACAATTCTCACCACTGATCCGTCTATTTTAAAATTTCAGTTAGCAATCAGTGTATAAGGAGCTAAATCACGGAAGTGTTTTCACATGTAACTGAACAGCACCAGGTTTCCTGGAAATGCTGTCACCGCAGGGAAATCATGAGCATCTGCGTAGCAGAGCTCTTTTTCTTTTCATACTTCTCTCTTCGTGTTAGAACGGTGTCCCAGTTCATGGAGGTAAAGGTCATCAGTGATCTCTTTGTGGATCTTACAAACACAGCATCTTCAGGGTCATCAAATACTGTCCTGCAAGGGGAGCAATTATATCAAAAATAAGGGTCTGGCCAGCAGGACTTCCTGCGTGACTGTCTGTGTGCGTGGAGTGTGGTGTCCGGGGCTTTAGGTGTAGGAAGCGTTAGGCTTTAGGTGTCTTTATTTAAATTAATAAATGGCATAACTCCTCACCAAAATTGTGAACTTTACTGACCCGACTTTCAGGCCAGGGGACACAACTTTTGTTGTGTGTGGTTTATTTTTAAAGTGGACTGTCTGGATATATTTCAGGGTCTCTTATAAAAGTCTCACATGCTCATGTAAACTGTTAAACGATCACCTGGAAATACTTTTTGGTATCATGCATGTTAATATTGTAAGACATTTTATTTTAAAGTTAGTTTTCTACATATTTTGTATGTTGTGAGAGTATTTTTTAACACTGAACCTAAAGAAAACGTTCTTACATAGAAAAGTAAAGGTTTTAAAGTTCATTAGTATTCATGAATTTGAAATGTTCTCTGTAGAATTAATGAACTGTTTGCTTTGGGAAATTGTAAAGTCTAGTGGATGTAAAAATGTTAATCTATATGATAATTGACTTTACTGAACATATTTAGGGGCAAAGCAAACAAACGAAGTTCCTCATTTAGAATAGCTAATAGTTTCTAACCAGTTTTAATATTTTATGCATCTAATCACCTGCTCACTTACTTGAGATTATGTTAATAATCACATTAAAAGCCTGAGCTTGCCAAATATGAACATATAGCTAGAGCTCATTTGTCAAAGAAAAACAATCATGTTTTTTGTCTATTGAAAGGCTAATAGCTTTTAATTAAAATCTATTTTGGAAGATAGGGATAATTTAGTGATGGGACAATTATAAAACAGTCTGTCAATAAAAGTAAAGGAGTAAAAACAAAACAAACAAACAAAAAATCCACTTACTTGTCAAGATTATCCGCAAATGCAAAATCTAAAAATAAAAAAATTCCAAATTAGAATTTTTAATTTAAAAATTAAAAACTAATGAGATTGTTGTCATTAGCTTTTCTTTTCAAGGAAACTGGCAAAAATGCCTTTAGGACCATACGAAATTGAAATTTTCCAATACGTAAGGAAGGCATTTTGCTTTAGACTTTGTTTACAATATGGCAAATCTCAAGGTCCTGAGAACAGTATGCTGAGTCAGCTTAGCAGCCAAGGAAATCCAACTGGGTGGATTTGTCCATTTTATAATCAAGGTTCATACATGGAAGAAGTGTCTGATGAGCAGTCAGGACAAGTCCTTAAGGCTATCTCGGCCATTTGGACTCTTGGCATGAACTTCAAAGAGAGAATAAACAAATCCCAGATCACAAGACTCCATCTTCCAGAGCTTTAGTGCTGAAGGGCCAGACCCCATAGCCTGGGGCTCTCGGGGCATCTCTCAGTCTGCCATGGCTTTGTTTACTCCTCTTCAGAATGCCCTGATGCCAGGCCAAAGACACAACTTATCTGCACCTGTTGGGTCACTAAAGCCTTCAGCGTGAGCTCTTGCCAGTCCTCAAGAAAGGAGACAGCCAAGAGCCTGTGGCACCATGCCTTCCACAAGTGGCTGCCCAAGTCTCCCTTTCTTCTCTTCCCAGATCTACCCGCCTCCATGGTGTCATTGAGATATAACTGAAAAGTAGCAATTACACATATTTATGACATGCTACTAGATATTTACACACACACACACACACACACACACACACACACACACACACACACACACACACACTGTGAAATAACGACCATAAATTAATTCACTTGTTTCACGTGTCTGGCATCTCGCACAGACGCCATTTTGTATTTTGGGTGTGCGTGTTTTAGCAGATTGTAAACCGTAGTTATGCTGCATTAGATCTCCAGAATTGGGATATCATGCACAGTTGGAACTTAGCTTTGACCTAGATCTTCTCCTCTCTCCCTCTGACCAGCAAAGTGGAAGTTTTAATGGTGACCATCCAGTTCAGAGAGATCATAGAGGAACAGAGGAAGACGCCCAGTGTCCCGATCTAGTGTCTACATGTGTGCTCACAGGTGTGCATGCCTTGGCTGTCATGTGCATGCAAGACATACACTACACACACTGCTCTGTTATCAGTCCATGTTACAAGTTTATGGTTTTAAATACTACAAAAATATCCTGGAATAAGTCTATAACTGGTAATAAGTTTTGCTGTCTGAATGTCTGGTAATGCAATATCCCCCCGTGAGTAGCCATCAGACACCTCTTCTGCATGTGCTATTATAAAGAGGAATCGTGAAGAGTAGCCGCGTGGTTTTCTTACCCATGCATGCATATCCTCTCACGGAAGAGATTTCAGAGTGCATCCTTACGTCTAATAGCGTGCAAATTTTATACGCTGCAAGGTCCTGCAGTCTGCCCTCCAAGGCAGTTGACCTAGTTCATGGTTTCCATAAACAGCGTGCACTGTGCTTTTATTTTTCTCATTTTTATCGTTTTAAGTGTTTTCCCTCCATGTTGGGTGAAAACGCTATCTTATTGCTTTGGGTTTCACTTCTTTGGCAATACGTGAAGCTACGTACTGAGTCCATTTCTTACTTTTTAGAACGTTTGTGTTGTTTGTCATTTTATCTACTGGGGTTTTATTTTATTCGGATTTAGTGCGTGCGTGCGTGCGTGCGTGCGTGCGTGCGTGCGTGTGTGTGTGCATTCACTTGCATGTGCACAGATGAAGGTGACATATGTATATATGTAGCTATCCACACCTTGTCTGTGCATAGGCAGAGCCAGAGGCCCACGTTAGGTGTCCTTTCCCATCTCTCTCCACCTTATCTTTGAGACAAGGTCTCACTGGACTGAACCCATTGTTTCAGATCAGTTACCAGTGAGCTTCCGGGATCTGGCTGTCTCCATGAGGCCTTTCTTGCCCCATTGCTGGAGTTACAGGCACCTGCTGTCACTTTGGGCTTTTTGTGGGTCCTAGGAATCCTAACTCAGATCCTCATGTTTGTCCAGCAAGCAAGTCACTCACGGCCCATCTCCCCATCCCACTGTGAGCTTCATTGGTTTTATTTATTGGGTTTACAGAATCTTACTGTATTGCTCAGGCCGACCTGGCTCATAGGGTCATCCTTTCTCAGACCTCCTGGTTCAGGGTTACGTCGTGTGCTGCCCTGCTGGAGGTTCTGTTTTTGTTTTGTTTCTCAGTTAGTGCTGGACATCAAGCCTGCTCTGGGCATGCTAGGCAAGCACTCTGTGCCTGGCATCACCCTTAGCTCTCCTGCTGGGATTACCCAAATTGAATTCTGAATGCTGGTCAGGGATTGTGAGGATCAACTTACACCTGTTACAGACTGAACGCCTTTTCCAATTTGTGTTTTAATTTTGTCCCCGTATGGCATCACAGCTCTTACATTATGTTGATAAATTCGTCAGGGTTCTTTTCAGTATCACAGAACCTGACTTTAACGCCATTTACCTTGTTCCTGGGTCCTTTGTTATGTGAGAAAAAGAAATCTGGGTGTACGTTACAGAAAATATGTGCCAACTATGAAACATAACTGAAATTATTTGTAATATTTCTGTGTACCACCTTGGATGTCAGTGTGACCAAAATATTATGGTGCTAATTTCTGACTGGTAAAAGTGCCAATGATCTTCATTTCTAATTATATTTTTCCTACATCTTAAAAATGTCTACCCTTCATTGAGAGAACTATCTTCTGTCATTGGTGATAACAATGACAGCTATGGTTTTTATTTTTATTTTTTTCCCTCACTGGATACCAGACAGGGGCTTCAGGGCATCCCCTGACTACTATCAAACTACAGCATATAGCATGGGTTGAGGGAAAATGAACATTACATCACTCACGGTATCAACAGGGGAAATACGAAGTTAAAATGTAAATACTGGCAATTAATTAGAAGCTCCTTTGCTGTACAGGAAAGTTACAGTTCTTACAATTGAGTGTTCCTAAAGCTTACTGAGCATTAATCTCATTGATTTTACACCATACCTGGGGGAAGCTTTTTGACTCGTTTTTGCTTTATTGCTAACTTGGGGTTCCATGAGGCATCCGCTCTTTTTCCGAATGCTATTGATTGAAGGACATGAGTTTTTTTGTGGTTAAAAATGGTAATCATGTTTCTCCTCTCTTTCGCTGTAATTTCTAATAAAGAAAATGAGAGATAATATTTAGAATTAACAAAAGCAGACAGTGATTTTTTTAAAAAAAAAAGATCTGAGCAATCTGCCTTGCCTGATCAGCCAAATCAGTGAGCTATGGTTTAGATGAGACCCTGCCTTCATTCCTGAGGAGGAGAGAGAGATCAGAGAAGACGGACAGTGTCAACCTCTGTTACCACATACATGCACACGTGTGTGTACATGCATCAACATACAAGTGCACTCCAACAAACATACACACATGCATACAACACAGAAATAGGTTTAACTTATGTGTGACAGTCTTGTTGAAGAGATTTCTGTTATTAATCTGGTCTCACAAGCACTCAGTAGAAGTCCTTGTATCACAGTGGAGCTCAATCCTGTGGTCCGGCACACTCCTGAGACTTTCTAGGACATGTCAGCCCCTGACTGACATGACGCCAGGAGACAGCCTGCATTCCCTCACCATGCTTGGAAAGGAGATTAGTCAGGTCTTCATACATCGTCATAGGCAGACTTTCACAGTAACACCCATAAAGGATAAAGGATAATCTTTACAGCTAGAAAGATAATGGGATAAGGAATAAATCATATCGTACATGGGTGAATTAGGCTTCAAACGTACTCAACGGAATGCGTGCACATATGCTTGGATAGACATGTGTGCGAAGCCACTGTGGAGTATGCCAACTTAATAATATGAACTTACAGAATTTCAAGGAAGATGGCTTTTAGAACGCAGATTTTTAAGAGATTTACTATAAATCAGGTTTTTGATGAGAAACCAAACTGTTGAGCCTGGTGGTGGTAGGGCACACCTTTAATTCCAGCACTTGGGAAGCAGATAATCTCTGTGAGTTCAAGGGCAGCCTGGTCTACAGCTAGGGCTACATGAAGAAACCGTGTCTCAGCAAAAAGGAAAAAAGAAGAAGAAATCAATCAATCAATCAATCAATCAATCAATCAATCATCGGGAGGTAAACTATTTGGCGTCAAGAGCAGGAGAGGTGGCCCAGTGGTTAAGAGCAAAGGCTGCTCTTCCAGTCACAGCACCCACAAGGTAGCTCACAACCATCTGTAACTCCAGGTTCAGGGGCCTCTGTGGGAACCAGGCATGTCTGTAGTGCATGAGGAAAAATGTAAGCAAACACATGTCCACACAAACATGTGTTAGCTGGACGTATTCTTTCAGGAGGTGTCCCGCATTTCTGTTTTTTTTCCTAAAGCATCCTTACCCTTCCGATCAAGTAACTCCAGTACTGGAAGGTGGTAGATTATATACAAGCGGTAGAGGTTATACTGGGACAGAGGGTTTTGGTACAGACCTGCAAAGGAAGAATCCAAAATAAGATGTCAGATTTCACAACAGTTCCTTTTATCACCTCTGAAGATGGAAGGTGGAGACTCGTGGACAGACACTACAAGGACAGTCCCTGCCGGGTGAGCAGTTGTGCCTGTTGTCTGGCCAGAGCCTCACCATGCATCTCCTTATTTAGAGCACCACGTATTTTACTCTCTCTTGGGTTCAGTCCATCAAAGTCCACTGGTTGCTACTGCCCATTAGAAAGAGCTCTAGGGTCCCTCAGATCTGGCACGAAGGAGGAAAACTTTCAACGTCCACGGGTAAATCTGACAGGGAAGAACAAGCTCTCTTGGGGTTCCTCTTCACAAAATATCACTTGGAGTTATTCTGGTGTGCGGAGTAATGGGGTTGGGAGTTGGGTGGATATAGGCCTGTCCTAACAGGTTTCTTCCTGCACCTCACTGGTCAGAGAGGATGCCTATGCCAGTGGCACTTGGAGATCTCAGTAGGGGCTACACCGCTGTGGGTGTCATGGCTCGTCTCACCTCCCTCTGCAAGACTTGTGTGGCTAAGAGATGGCTAATGGACCTAACTTCGATAGACAGAGGTGGGGAGGAAGGGGCTCATGGGAACAGTGCAGGTCCCGATGCTTCTGAAGTGATCATCCTTCGTGATCAGCCCCGAGGGACATTTAAACAATGCTTTAGTTAGAAGTTGTGTTTTATTTTCTAGTGACATATATTATCTGTTCATCCTCTGATAACATTAAATGAGAAATGAAGTTTGTGTGATTTTTTTTTCCCCCAGTATGTGCGGCATCACCAAAAATACTTCTGAAAAAAACATAAAGCAGGGAACCACTAGATGGCAGCAGAGGGAAGGGCTCCAGCTGCCACAAGCCCTGTCACCCAAGGGAACTTCTTTACTCATTGGATAAATTTAAGAGCCCTGGTCTGTAGACTACTCATAAAACACAGAGGCTGTTAATAAAGGGGTGAACTACCAAGCAGCAGAAACCCAGAAAAAACCGATTAACATTTAGGATGCACACTTTGCAACATAAAGATCAGAGAGGCATGTTTGAAAAACAACAGACTCATTAAAAACTAAAGAAACAAACGATACCTGCATGGATTCCCTGTCAGTAATAAAACATTGAGATACACGTTTTATCAACACAAGGTTTTCCGGCTAGTCAAATCCTTTACATGAGTTTTAAAGGGAGACGAAGTAACCATGGGAGAGACCAGCTACACAACAAATACGAGTTAAAGGCATGAGGAAAGGTAAAGGGAGATGTAGAGACAGTGGCCAGACAGATGGACATGGACTAGGGAAGTAAGGGAAAATGACAAAGAAAAAAAAAAAACCTCCAGTAACAATGACAGGAAGAAGGTCTAACGTTTACTCTTAAAGGAACTTAAAGCAAGAACAAATAATTGTCAGTGTGGAAGAGGTGACAGCATAGATGCACATCAAACCAGACTTAAGGACCAATCTGCAAAGGACCACAGAGACCACACACTATAGCTTCAGCCACTCCTCAGGGACAGCAAAGCAAAACACGATTGGCTTTAGTGAGAACCCTGAAGGAGGAAAGTCACCAGCATTTTCCAACAGAAGTCAGCTTCCCAGTGACCCTCCTGTGTAAACAGAGCTGACGCCTCACCCCCCACATGTATATAGTTATTAGAGCCACTGGGCAGCCAAGCAGCCAGCATTTGATGCTTATGGGAAGCCTCTTAGCACCTTTCAGCAATGGGTGTTTACTCTTGGTAAACAATTTGGCCCACATTTTCCTTACCTCTCAGAACATTAATATTTCACTTCTTTTCCTGGAATTTTCTCCTAATCTCTACTCAAATAATTTTTTCCTAGACGTTCATTATGCTTGTGTGTGCATGTGTATGTACATGTTCGTGCAGGCTAGGGGACACCCTCAGATACTCTGGTCCACCTCCTTTGAGACAGGCTCTCCACTGGCCAGAAGTTCACCAATTGGCCTAGTCTGGGGACACAAGGGATTCTCCTTTCTGTGCTGCCCCAGTGCTGACATTATAAGCATGCACCAGCACAGTCTGGTTTTTGATAGGTGGTAGGGACAGGATTAAGGCCCTCAGGCTTGTTAGACCAGCACGGCTCTGAGGTACCTCTAACTTCCGTAAAATAAAGCACCACACTCAGAACAGTGCCACATTGCTTGTGAGTAGTAAAAGCCCAGGTTCACAGTAGTGTCATTGCCCACCTCATCTTAGAAACCAGGGGGCAGAGATCACAACTAAATAATATGGAAGGTATTTCAACCTTCACGTTTTTTCTAGCTCTTGCGTTTTAGAAGGAAGCAATCCCATCTCCGCTTCTTTCTCTAGCCCCCGCCCCCCACACCTTCTAGGCTAGAGAAGTATTAAACATTTTGGATTTATGCATTTTGGATGGCTGGTCTTTAAATTACCATAAATTAACTTTCTGAGATACGGAACCCGTTTCCTGTGTCTGAGTGTTCTGAAAGCTTTGTGTGATGCACGGGCACATTCCTGTAGCAGCTATGAAGCAAAATCGCTTACACTTTCGCTTTCAATAGGTTAATACTGTTTAATCCACCTTTCCCTCCAGGCTACTTACGAAGTACACCCCAGTGGCGCCAGCGCTGTCTTGCTTATCTTAATTTGGAAGTCAGAGTCTAAGCAATTTACATTCACCCAATAATATATATCACAGTGTCTCTGCCACCGTACCGCAGTAACTTGTGGTAGATGAGTCACCCGTGTGGGGCTTCTCAATGAAAGACAAGAGGAAGACAGAGAATGATAGAGTCATCTAAATAATTGGCTCCCGTTGATTAAAAAAAAGAATAAAAACTCTTAAAGCAGAACTCAAAAGTCCTCATGGAAACAGACCCAAATAACCATGTCTTTTTGATTGTGAGTCTCAGCCTTTAACAGCTGAGCCATCTCTCCAGCCCAAGGACCCAAATATTCTTAAAGCACTTTAGAAAAAAAAAAAAAACAAAAAACAAAACGTTGATAGGGGCTGGGCTTGTAGCACGGTGGCTACAATGCTTGTCCAGCCTGAGCCTGTGTTCAGTCGTCAGCATTACATTAACCAAGGTGTAGTAATATATACCTGTAATCAAAGCACAAGGGAGGTGGAGGCAGAAGGATCGCAAGTTCAAAGGTCATCCTTGGCTACAACTGGAGGTAGATACCAGCCTTGATAAATCAGTTTTAATAGATGGGGAGCAAGATAACAAAGGAATTAAAAACATCACCCTGTGGAAAGAAGTTCAGGCTGCTTATCAAAGATCAGACGTGGACTTTGAGGGTCTACAAAGCTGGATCACCAACTCTCCTGCTAGCCTTATCTGCTGCGAAACTTGTGGGCTACCATACAAGGCACCAAGGCTGTCATCCTTGGCAGGAATCCTGGGATAGAGCAGAGCTGGGAAGTGGAGTGAGTGGAACACTGCCTCTCTTAACATGAGCATCGGGGAAAGACCTGGGAGCTCCTTTTGCTTGGTAGATGAATCGCCCGGTTGGAAGAGGCAATTCACCCTCAAGGGCAATATAGATGGACTCAGAAGAGGCCTGGAGGTCTACCCCTCTTCCCAGCATCCTTCTTCCCCTTGCCTTTGTCAATGGCAGAGACTAGCACACTGCTGATTGTAAGAAGAGAGAATGTTGGAGGTTGTCCCTGAGGTTCCACTCGGGAGATCTTCTCTGTGATGAAACACAAGTTGCTAAGTGTTTTAGTAAAACAGAGACTGCTTGAGAGCTAAGTGTAGGAGCAAGAGAGTGGGTTAAAGGCCTTGTTGATGGCTTTCACTTAACTCTTGTGTGCTGGCTGACACATGCTAGATTTACCTGAAAGGAGGAAACCTCAACTGATAAAATGTCTCCATAGATCTGGCTGTAGGCAAGCCTGCAGGGTATTTTCTTTATTAGTGGGAGGGCCCAGCCCACTGTGGATGGTGCCATTCCCCAGGGCTGGTGGTCCTGGCTTATATAAGAGAGCATCGGCTCCCGCCTCCAGGTTTCTGCCTTGTTTGAGTTCCAGTCCTGACTTCATTCGGCAATGAACTATGATGTGGAAGTATGAGCCAAATAGACCCGTTCCTCTCCAATTTGCTTTTGGTCATGGTGTCTTATGGCAGCAATAGAAATCCTAGCTAGGATGTGCTGGTAGAGAGGCAGGCAGACCGACAGCGGGAGGAGCTCATTTCCGGTGCAGGGGGCTGAGACGTGTGAGGATTCCCTCTTGCAGAGTTTGGAGGGCAGAAGGGGAGAGGAGGACTTCACAGAGAGGGTGTGGAAAGGTAGACCTCCTGGAGAGATGAGGTGGGGCCCTGCCTGGCCTGGAAGACAGGAATTCCAGGCACCAGGACCTCACACTCTGCTGCTGGCTTCAGGCCTCCCTGAAGCTCCCAGCCCTCTGTCTCATGGGCAATTGCTGGCAATTTTTCTTATAAATGCCAGAGGAGGGTGCAGTGCTGAAATGGGTTGGAGTCTTAGCCCTGGGCTGTTTTCTCACCCTCAGAAGAACTTCAGTAGTAACGCTTTAGATTTTTACATGGTTTTCTTACTTGAGAAGAGTTATAACTTTTGACAGTACATAGTTTTCTCATTTTAATGAGCGGAGTCTATTCTGAGGCTCCTAAGAACCTAGCATGAGGACATCACTGTCCAAACGTTAGGCATCTCCTAAGTGCAAACTGTTTCCCCCAGGAATGTCTGCAACCAGAATGGGCCATGGGATCAAGCATTCCCAGAAAGTGCTTTCTTTTTAACTGAATTCAGGGAAGTGACCCTGTACTGGCTGGTTTTATATATCAACTTGACACAAGCTGGAGTTATCACAGAGAAAGGAGCCTCGGTTGAGGAAATGCCTCCATAAAACCCAGCTATCTGTAAGGCATTTTCTCAACTAGCAATAAAGGGGGGAGAAACCAGCCCATTGTGGGTGGTGCCATCCCTAGGCTGGTAGTCCTGGGTTCGATAAGAAAGCAAGCTGAGCAAGCCAGGAGAAGCAAGCCAGTAAGTAAAGTCCCTCCATGGCCTCTGCATCAGCTCCTGCTTCCTGATCTGCTTGAGTTCCAATCTTGACTTCCTTTGGTGATGAAAAGCAATGTGTAAGCTAAATAAAGCCTTTTCTCCCCAACTTGCTTCTTGGTCATGGTGTTTACGCAGGAATAGGAACCCTGACTAAGACAAATTGGTACCAGCATAGTGGGGTATCCCTGTGACAATCTGACCATGTTTTGAGGAGGACTGTGGAACTTTGAGCTAGAAGAGCCATTGGGTGTTAAGCGCTCTGTGGGATGTTCTGTAGAAGCTTGGAAGATACTGTTGAAGACAGTGCAGAAGACGGAAGCCTGGCTTGTGAAATTTCAGAGGGAAGATTAAAGTCTCTTAACAGGGCTGTTGCTATTTTGATGGTGAGGATTCTGTGGTTTTTGGTTAGCTGGGGCTGAAGAATCAGCTGTGATTAACAAGATACCTGAACTACTAGAGCAAGACCTTTGCATTACTGGGACTATTGATGCTGGTCAGCTGGAGTTATGAAATTAGTGGTGATTAAGAAGAGACCAGCGGGTTGGGGATTTAGCTCAGTGGTTAGAGCACTTGCCTAGGAAGCGCAAGGCCCTGGGTTCGGTCCCCAGCTCCAAAAAAAAAAAAAGAAAAAAAAAAAAAAAAAAAAAGAAGAGACCAGCATCACTGATGTGAAATCTTCTGGGAAGTGTTTTCTGAGAGCACAAAGAAGCTGTGTTCCAGAGATAGCCAAGGTTGTACCTCGTGCTGCAGCTGGACTTGGTAATGTGTAAGAGTCTCCCAGGTGGCACTGGTTTTGAAGGCATGAAGGGATCATGAAGAGCAGCTGAGGCTGGGCACTGTGAGAGGCCTTGGAAGGCCATTGGTGAAGGTGCAGCCTCAGTTGCAGTTAATGGCCCAGGACAGAAGGGCTCATGCAAAGGAGTTGAGGCTTGGCACCATGAACAGAACCTGTGAAAGGCTATTGGTGAAGCCTAGTTGCAGCGGAAGACAGCAGCGTTTTGGAGATGCCAATACCATGAGATGACCCGCAAGAGCAGCAGCAGCAGTGGAGCACAGGCATCTGGAGCCTAGAAGACAAGGTGTGTGCTGCAAAGGGCAGAGCTGGAGAAGTGACCCAAGCCCTTGGGAGCTCAGATCATCTCAGTGGGTGGATCCCAGACATTGGACAGTTAGAATTTGATTCGTTTTTGATTGTGACTGTGCTCTGATATTTTTCTCTCTTGAAGGAAGAAAGTATTTTAGTGAAGCCCACGGTTAAGACTTTGAATTGAAAAAAACTTTGAATTTTAAAAGAGATTGGATATTTTAAAGGAATTGAAATGTTAATATGTAAGAATTTGTAAAGACTGTGGGACTTTTAAAGTTATTTTAATCTTGGGGATGAATTAGAAAGTAAGGGTTGAGGCTTAATAGTGATGTGTTTGTGTGTCAAGTTGACAAGGGCTAGATTGTACTGGCTGTTTTTTTCTTTTTAAGGATAAAATAAGTCTTTATTTATATTCTTATAGTAAAGGGGGAGCCTTAACTTGCAGGACGACTCTTGGGTAGTATGTACAACATATTTTTATTTCCACAGAACGGAATCAACACCGACTGAGACTACAAAGTATACACTAGAAATCAAGTGCTGGCAACAGAGTAGGAAAAAGACAAAGAAATGAAGCCTAAAGACGGGAAACCCTTCACTGGATCTGCTGACCACAGCCAAAGCCAGGACTGGATCACACAGTGGTGACAAGTTCCAGGACAGGAGGAAGGAAGGAGGGCAGGAGGCCGGCCTGGGCTGTGGGTTTAGTGCCAGGTAAGTCACTCTTGGTGTTTACATACAAAAGAGTTGGCTCTGTTTCTTAGAAATACACACAGAAGAAATGAAGATTTGATCATTATGAATCTGTCGCTTTACAATATCGACATCATCAGAAATAGGGGCATTTCATTCAGATTCAAATTTCAGTAGCAGGAAATAAATATCAAAACATCATCACTGGCCCTTAATACAAAACCTCTACCCCACCTACATCTCCCTCCCAGCCCACCCAGATTAGCCACCCCACTCCTGGGAGCCGTTTCACTGCCGCTGTCTCCTATACACATCGCATGGCCTTCTGGAAGGCTGGCTGGGCAGGCTTAAACAGTTGAAGAGTGACTGTGCCAAGGTGCTGCAAAGCTGTCCCCACTTTCCTTCTCTACCACAAACTTCTTCAAGAATCTGGTCTTTCAAAGGAGAGACCGCTTTTCCAAAAATAATCCTTACAAAGGAGAGGGGCTTAGTTCTGATTACTCCAATCTCGTTATCTTGTCAAAGTAGAACCTTTTCAGAGATTCACAAAGTCCACCAAACAGAGGTGAGGGGGCTGGGAGGAGAGCCCAGCAGAGCAGGCGTCCTCCAGGCACATGCTCTGAGGGCTGGAGGAGCTGGTAGGGTGGGCAGGACACCATGTACTCAGGGGTCTGGCCGACTGTCTGTCCTCCACCGAAAGAGCTGCCAAGTTAGGGTGTTTTGGTTTAAAATTTCTGGTGAGGACAGGAACCCCTGAAGGGCATACGTTTAAAAATAGTGGACACAGGGCAGGGGGTGAGAGCTGTCGTCCAAGAGCTTCTATGCAAAATAACAATTAATAGAGAGAAAAGGAAAAGAGTCTTCTCAGTGGCTCTGAGGGTTCTAGTGATGAACTGAAGGAGGCTGCAACGGGTGAGCAGACAGTTTCTCGCTGGCCTGCCCCGCATGGCTTAGCTGGCCTCCATCCGCAGTTTCTTCCTGTTCTGGGGCTCCTCAGGCTTGGACTCTGAGCTGGAGTCTGAACTCCCATTGAAGGCAGAGACGGTGCCGCCCTTGGCCTTGGTGTAGAGGCTGTTGTCTGAGGAGGGGTAGTTGGTCTGCAGTTGTGCACTTGATCTTGCCTTCTCCAGTGCGCCGACTTGTTGCTCCAGAACAGCATTCTGCCGCTTGAGGTCATCAATGTCTTGCTGGTGCCTATGGTTTTTCCTTCACATATACTGGATATACTCTGTTGCTTTGTCTAGGATTTGGGCCTAGGATGCCTTCTCTCCTTGGAGTGATGGGACTGAGTCCCGCAAACTGTGAAAGCTGTCTTTGATGTGGTCCCTACGTTTTCGTCCCAGTGCATGATGGTGAGCCCGTTTGTCAGCCGCAGGTCGAAACCTCAGTTGCTCTTCTTTGCTCTCCACCTCAATGTCTCTCGCTCATTTCCTAAGGCCCAGGGAGTGGTCACTGCAGCGACCCGGGAGGGGAGGGGCGGCCCCGGAGGGGAGGAGTGGAGGGAAGGGGGAAGTCACCTACAACAACAAGCCATGTGCCCCCCCCCACACACACACACAACACGGGCGACAACCACCTCACTGTCACTGGCTGGTTTAATATGTCAACTTGACATAAGCTGAAGTTATCAGAGAAAAGAGCCTCCATGAGTCCCAGCTGTAAGGCATTTTCTCAATTAGTGATCAAGCTGGGAGGACCCAGCCCATTGTGCGCGGTGCCATCCCTGGGGCTGGTAGTTCTGGGTCCTCTAAGAAAGCAAGCTGAGCAAGCCAGGGGAAGCAAGCCAGGAAGTAACATCCCTCCATGGCCTCTGCATCAGCTCCTGCTTCCTGACCTGCTTGAGTTCCAGCCCTGACTCCCTTTGGTGATGAACAGCAATGTGGAAGTGTAAGCTGAATAAACCCTTTCCTCCCCAACTTGCTTCTTGGTCATGGTGTTTGTGCAGGGATAGAAACCTTGACTAAGACAGACCCCACGACAAGCTTCTCAGATGGAACTGGGTTTTGTGACTTGAGTGATGTCGTCGTGGTTTTAAGTAGAGGTGATTTTAACTGTGACAAGTAGTAACATGGATGTTTTGTTACCAGACTGGTCTTCGAAGAGTATGTGCATTTCATCTCTAATCCTGACAGCCAGGACCCTTGTGTGCTTAGATGTACCTCTGACAAATAGGACAGGGTTGGATTTCAGGTACCTGAATCCAGGCATCCTAGTTCAATGGACAGCCCTGTTTCACACCAAGGCCAACATTGCATACTGTTCTCTGTATGCTATCTTACAGCGAAAGTTTGCATAAGTGATTGAGTTTTACACAGCAAATTGTACGCACAGCTTCTTCATGAACCTGAGTAATTAGGGTTCAAGTTATAAAACTGTAAACCCAATAGAAGGCCAGATCAGGTTTCTCCTCTTGAACTTTGGCATCTGCTAATCAATATAGCATGGGATGGTGAACCAGTGACTCCCCCAGACACAAAATGAATAAATTATAGACTCTGAATGAATGACTCAGTCCATAAATGATCAGATCAATAAAACAAGGTATGGATGTATTTCAACAATACACAAGTCCCCGAGCCTTGCATCCTCATCACTGTAAGAGAACACGATGTCACCAGGAAAGACATCAGACATGTCGGCTGTTATTTAAAGCACCAGTTGTATTGGCTCTATTTACCTCTTTGCATAGCTTCCAGACTCTAAGAAACATCTTGTTTTATTTACGTCCCACACACACAATACTTTGGTTTACCTGTTTGAAACTCACATCGATGACAAGAAATTTTTAAGAATTGCTTGGGAGAGTTATCTCAGGATTTGAAGAGATTCTAGGTGGTAGCTACAAGCCCATTTTACAGAAAAGCAAAGATAAAAAAGAGGCCTACGCCTAACATACTCCTTTAGTTGTGGAAATATTTGATTGACATGAAAGGATTAGATAAATAGGCAGGCCTATCCGAGTCTCCGATGGAATATCAGAATTCAGAAAATTCCCAATGGTAGGTGGCCTTAGCACATCTTTAAAGTAGTTGCAGACTTGACAAAGACTTTGTGATTTTTACTACTTGGATTTTTAAAAGTCTACGTTCAGTTGCAGGAGTCACACATTGTTAAGCACATGAAATATTTCTGATAGTGGTGAAAACTTGCAGGAGCCTTAGTCCCTCAATATACCGATGTGACCAGAACCTTCAGTATCAACACTCATTTACACAGATGCACACAGTTCTGGAAGATGAAAAGGACACTATGCCTGTCTTTTGACAAGCAGAGGTCTCTCAGCTCAGGTCTGCAAGGCTTTCGACCTGTAACACCCGGACTCCTTTACCTAGCCTTGTAGTTGTGTGCATATTTATAGGCAAGCTATAGCCTAGGGAGAATTGAACTTCACATTGATCGGTTTTTAACATATATACTATATATATTGCTTTTATATATATAATATATATATATTATATATATATATATATAAAAGCTAAATATATATTGCTTTTCATTCCAGTACTCAGTGTCTTGCTGGGTGTGACTCAATAGATGTGAATGAAGGCTGTTCTTATAGATTTGAAATCTTTAACAAATAATAATAATAATAATAATAATAATAATAATAATCTTGTTATTTGCTAGCTTACTTTATAACTATATATCTCATTCCATATATATTTACCCACTTAAAATTCACAATTCATGAGTATTCATTATACGTAGTGATTTGAACCACTTATCACCATAGTCAACTTTAAAACATTTATCACTTCCCCTAAAATGCCATACCCCTTCCATTTCACCCATCAACTTGGATTCCCTCTTCTCCTGGCCCTGAGTGGATACAATCCTACTCAAGAATGGTGACCCTCTCACTTCCGCCTCTACAGACAGATGTACTGTGAGGGATAGCCCTATGATATGAGTGATACAGCTTACTCTCGTGCTAAAGCCAAAAGAAGTAATTATTTTGAAAAGTGTGCGTGAAAAAATAAAATCTAGTCACATTCTAGAGAGCAGGCTATGGATTCCATGGCATAGCCTGCTTCTCTTAAGCTTGAACTTCAGAAAGGAAAACAAGTGTGCTGTGCTACCCCTGTCTTAACTTCTGGATATATAGCACATAAGCGTGGTGTGTACTTAGGGTCTTTAGATTCTGCATTCCCTTTAGTTCCTTCACAGTAGCATCGATGTTTGTTAGCTCATTGTGGTGCAACAGGAGAATATTCAGTGAAGGCAAGTTATGCAGGCCTGAAAAATAAACATATTTTGCAAGATTGTCAACATTTTTGGATGAAATTTACTTTTTAAATACTCTTCTCATGGTGATTAGATACTGTAACTAAGCAAGAGAATGCATTATAGCCCCGAGAAGAGAAATGTCCATTAATGATATCCTGAATAGTGATTAAGTATAGAGCAAGAAAAATGAACCGTCCTGTGGGGCTAGAGGGTAGATTCTTGCTGCTGTTGCCTTGTTAGTCATTTTTTTGTGGCAATGATTTTGCTTGTTACAATTTCCAGTTTGAGTTATATTCTTTCCTTTAGTTTGGTTTTGTGATATGTGTGCCTGCATGTGTGAGTCAATGTTACTTAAGAGTTATAATTCAAATAAGAGTTCTAATTCAAAGGATAATATGTTGCCATTCAGTGCATTCTTTTCAAATAGCTCAGCTATTTGTGGAATGGGAAACCATATATTTATTTCACTTTTACTTTGCTCTCCTGAATTGCACATTTTAGTGCATTATTTTACATAAACGAAAATGGGATGAATCTGGATGATGATTACATCATCATTAAAATAGATTGTTTTCCTCCTTAACAGTATAAGAGCTTATCACGGGTGTTAAAAACCTATGACGTTTTGGTTTCAGGATATGATGGTTTAAAGTCAAGTACTGTCTCCAGCAGTTTGTCCTGTCTCCTGATCATGACCTGTAATACACGTTTGCATGTGGCTTGAAACTGTCAGCATAGAAACTGTTATAAAATTAAGTCAGTGAAAACAGGAACTCAGCTGATAAAATCATTTCCCCTAAAATGCCATACCCCTTCCATTTCACCCATCAACTCGGATTCCCTCTTCTCTTGGCCCTGAGTGGATACAATCCTACTCAAGAATGGTGACTCTCTCACCTCCGCCTCTACAGACAGATGTACCTGTTAGGAATAGCCCTATAATATTAGTCAACAAAAAATCTGAAAACAATGTATAGCTTCTGTATTTATTCTTACTCCCAAATATTGCTAAGGTTAGTTTCTACAGTAGATACCTTGTGCCCTACTGGATTGGTGCATCTACAAAAGCACTCCTTTGAAATTTCGAGCAAGACACATGATATTGACCTAGAAACGTGGCATAACTTTTTAAAAAATTAAATGTACAGTCATTTAAAGCAGTACCTATTTTAGTAGACATGATGAAAGGTATTTTTTTGTGTGTTGGTAGTAATGATTACAGTTGAGAGTTATTATTTACTTGAAAATTCATTCAGCAAAGAAAATTTGAGACCTACCTTCTATCTGGAATAGGTCGTTGTGGTTTAGATACAGCTCCGCCAGACAGTAGTTTTGAGTTAAAAATGATATCCCTTGCAGCTGAAAGTGAAGAATGATACATTTCTAGTCACAAGACAACAAAGTGTGGCCGTTAACAACCATCAGAATTGAATCGGGCTACAAATTGTACCTGCACTATTTTTTTTTCATAGCTGAGTGATAATGTGTGTTTAACCAACAGAGTTTCCTGAGTGCTGCTGGGCCTCACTCCTGCCTCCAGGCTGTCTTTCTAACAGTACTCTGGGTGGTGTCACTGGGCCTCCACACACTAGCCTTTCACCTGTCACAGTGAGCCTAGGGCTCTCTCTTCCCTTTGCCCCCCGTGTTCTTCCTTCTCCACACATTACATTTCAGATTAGGCATAAGTATCAGACCTAGACCAGCAAATCTCATGAAACCACACCACAGTGCATTATCACAATACTGAAGATTCTCCACAAAGCATTCTTTGACCTTGTTGCACCTGTGTATGCACCATGTGGATATCTGCTGCTGGATCCCATGAAACTGGAGCTACAGGTGGTTATGTGGGTGCTGGGAATTGAACCAAGGTCCTCTGCAAAAGCAGCAAGTGCTCTAAACCACTGGGCCATCACTCTGGCCCTGCAGCCCATAGCTTACTTTTTGGAGTTTGTTTCAAAATTCAAAAAGGCAAAAGTACTGTTGAAAACTTCTCAGATGTCCTGTTAAGTGCCATATAATGTGTGAGTGTTAGTGTGTGTGTGTGTGTGTGTGTGTGTGTGTGTGTGTGTGTGTGCATGAATGATATGGGTACTCAGTAGTAAGCCACAAGTCAGAAGGTCTTATGTCATCTGCAAAGAGAACACTGATACTTTAGAAATCTCATTTAGTATTTTTATTATACTTTAATTAATTTATTTTTGCACACATATGTGGGTGCATGTGTGGCAGTCAGAGGACAACTTGCTTTTCTCCTTCCACCATGTAGGACCTGGGAATTGAACCCACATCCTCAGGCTTGGTGGGAAGTGTCTGTACCCCAGAGCTATCTCACTGGCTCTGTAGTCATGAAAATCAAATTGACTTCTTTTTTTGAATTGTGATAAGATATAGTAGAGCACAGGGCAGATGAAGATATATTTTAAGGGTAGCAGATAACTAAATTTAAGAGTATTTGCTTTACTGCCCAATATAGGTCATATATATATATATATATATATATATACATATATATGTATATATGACTCAATATAGGATATATGTGTATATATATATATATATATATATATATATATATATATATATATATATATCTGGGGAGGGTCCTTGTGAAACAATTACTGATCAAGTTTTTCATGCTTTACAAAAATAGAAAAACTTGTTCCTGAGTATAAATTTACTTTTCTAAAGTTAGAAACTCTTGTTATTGGTGAGAGAGATCTGTTTTACCATTTAATGAGTAGAATCAGTTATATAAACTCTAGTTCAGAAAAGCCACTTTAGGTTGCATCCAAAGGAAGGAGGCTGCTTTCTGTGACACATTTTCTTCAACTTCTTATATTGATGGCACTCACAATTTATGAAGTCATAAAAGGCACGTATACCATTCATCTCAATTCCCAGGCTTGCCTCCGCCAGATCATGCAAGCACTCACTCAGCCAACGAGCACTAAATGCTGCTACAGCTTCATAAAGGCCAGAGGGAAGCATGGTTTCCCCAGGAAGGAAGAGTCCCACTTGACTTCCCATCTCTTTATGCTTTTCCTGCTGGCTCCCAACTGGAATCCACCTCCCCCACCCCCACCGCGCCCTCCTCTAATAATAACGCCAGCATGGGAAGTGCATACCAGTGGAAACTGTGATGTTTTCCAGTCACTTGTCCAATACATACTTACAGACATCAATGAAGAGTTGAGGCTCATTTCACTGCATTACTAATCCCTACAGAAAGAATGTTTCCAATCCTGACACCTTCACCTAAGCTGTAGAATCCTGGTTTTCCCAAGAACATTAACATTTATGGGTCGGGATTACTGAGACACTAAGATTTTTCTGTGTATTGAGGTATGAAAGATAATGTAGAAAGGAAAGAAAGAAGGCCAGATCAGGACAATGCTGGGAAGCTATTCAAAGACATGGAACAGGAGACCATATCACCCAATTGGATGTCAAAAGGTAAACAGTGTATTGGCAGGAAATAAATCAGGAAGGTGTTACTCTAATTCAGGAAGACACATAGGAGCCCAAAGTAAACTAATGGAGAGAGAAGAAAATGAGATGGTTCAGGGTATAATTCATGTGATTTAAATGATATGGAAACTTCACAGGTTGTTTAAGCCAGAAACAGAATGAGAAGATTATGATACTCAAGTCATTATTAAAATAAACTGCTACCACAGTTACCCATTATAAATTTACGTTTTTCATCTCTAAAGAAGAATCACATGATGTTAAAATGTATATTTAGTGCAACACTCACAAATCATAGACCTTAATTCAAAGCATGGTAGTATATGTATTACATTCTAGTGAGTAATTTTATTTTGTTATTTAACCATTATTATTAACTCACATGAACTCTAGTATGTAAATGACTTCTAGGAAGACCCTGGGGGAAAATTCTAGCATGCATCTGATATGAAGCAAGCAATGTCTAGAGCAGGAGTTTTCAACCTTTCTAATGCTGCATCCCTTTAATACTGTTCCTTAAGTTGTGGTGACCACCAACTATAACATTATTTCTATTAGTACTTTATAACAGTAATTTTGCCTTTATTATGAATTGCAACGTAAATATCTCTTTTTCAACAGTCTTAGACAACCCCTGTGAAAGGGTTATTCAACCCCAAAGGGATCAGAACCCATAGGTGAATAACCACTGCCCTAGAGCGAGGTTGCTCCAACTTTACCATTGCTGATAACTTGGTTCAGATAATTCTTGGCTGTTTTATGGCATGGGACAACCAGGACACTAGTACACACAATAACATCGATAGCCTGGTAGATGGCAATAGGCCCCACTTTATAACTGTGACAATAAAAACCCTTTAAATAATGTCAAAGACCCCAAGTGGGTGAATAAACAGTTTAGAGCTTGAGGACTGATAATTTAGGGCAAGGAATAAAATTAAGGAAAAAATGGATCTGGAAAGATAGCTCCATAGTCGTTAAGAGACTTACTGCTCTAGCAGAGGATCATGCTTGCTCCCCACCACCCACACAGTGGCTCACAGCTACCTGTAAATCTAATTCCAGAGTGTCTTTGATTCCTCTAATTCCAGAACCTTCAGTTGTTTACAGGTTTGTGCACACACATGATGCCCATACCTCTCAAGCACACATGTACACTTTTACAAAATAAAACAAAATATTTTCAAAGGAGGACATTCGTTGTTTATTACAGGTGAGGCATTGAGCTGGATGTTTTTTGCAGATGTTCCAATATGACCCTTAAGAAAGGTTCATGAATTTATTTATTTTATGTTATTTACTTTACCTGCCATTTACTCAGGAGGAAACTAAAGCTCAGAAAAGCTAAACAACTTTCTGAAAGCACACAGAGTCAAGACTCAAATCTAAGTCTGATCGATGCCCCAGCCAAAGACCAGCAAGTATTAGCTCCTTTAAATGGTGGTACCTCTATATAAATGGCCTTGAAGCCATTCCTTCAATTTAGTTTGTCATGGAAAATAGTCTATAAATCAATTTATTTCTAATACCCTAACCATTACCCTCTAATGTCTAAAATGCATCTCAAAAATACTTGGTCTAAAAAAAAAGTAAAATCCCTGCTTTATGTATAGCAAACGAAGACTAGCTTCAAACACGTTGTGTAGGGGCTGGAGAGATGGCTCCTGCGGTTAAGAGCACTGACTGCTCTTCCAGAGATCCTGAGTTCAATTCTCACAACCACATGGTGGTTCACAAACCATCTGTAATGGGATCTGATACCCACCTTCCAGCGCTCTGAAGAGCCACAGTGCACTCACATACATAAAATAAATAATTCTTAAAAAAAAGCTTTTTGTGTGATTATAAAAAGATCAAAACTTAAGACTTGTCATTGTCAGGTGACCTCAAAATTACAGGGTTGTCACCACATGGCAGCAGATGATTGACTTGCTGCCATTAGAATGGACAAGCATATCATGCAGAATTGGGAGAGAAAGAGAAGTAGTCTGTCACCCATGTTACCACCAAAGGTCGCGGATGTCCCTGATCTGGTGTGTATCCTGGAGCAATCTTGATGTCCGAGGGTCCTCACTGCTGAGGGACTTGGGACCAGCCCCACCTTTTGCCTGGGCAGCTTTGAGAGTTAGCCAGAGGGCATAAGAACAGATGAGCTTGCCCTCATTCATTGGCTGCAGGACTCAGAAGAGCAGACCTGCACCAACCTGGATAGAGTAGGTAGAACTGGTGCTGGTATCCTGGACATCGAAGATCTGTCCCTTGATGCCATGAGAGCAGGAGCCAGCTCTACCTCTTGCTGGCTGCTGCAAGCAAAAGAGCTGACCCTGACAGGAGGGCTGGCAGGCTGAATACAGCTACCACCCAGGCTTAGAACCAACCAAGCCTTTGAGTTAGCTTACCCCAACGTCTAACCCATCTATGAACTGCTGAAGCAGGTGAAGGGGCCAGCCCTGTAGAATCAAAGCTGCAGGATCTTCACAACACAGGGTATCTGAGAGGAGGCCCAGCGAGGATCCAGTGTTGATAGTGGAGCAGAAGCCAGAGACCTCAAACCACATCAATGCCTCATTAGAATGAATATTGCAAGTAAGCCTTTTTTTGGCAAAAGGGTATACCCATGTGGCACACTGTGACAACCCCCACTTCCATAGCAAGATGGCTGATGGTTTTTTTTTTTTCTTTCCTTTCAGTTTTCTTTTTGAAGGGAGGTTACAAGGATGGAGGACAGATATGAACAGATGGGGAGATGAGTGGGATTGCAGTACATAATGTGAAATTTACAAACAATAAAATGGTAGAAATCAATACACAATCAAAACTCAGATGAGGGGTGGAGCTCAACCCTACAGGGGATATGAGGAACTCACACCTGTTCCAGATGTCAAAAAGCTGAAGGCTTATTCTCCAAGACAAAAAGGCCCAATGCTCTAATTGCTTCCCTATATATAATAGAAGTCCCAGAATAAAAGGCTTTTCATGGAGAGAAGAGATAGTTATCTTTATATGCTGATGACAGGATCTTTAATTGTAGAGGTGCTGAGGACTAACAGCAACAAGAACCTGTTAAAGTTGTCCACAATGTACATGTGTAACAATGTCATATCAGCATTATGTATAATTAATATATACTGATGAATGCATTTCAAAAACCTGCTAGAACTGACCAAGGCATTTAAATAAAGTTGAATAAACCCTTTCTTCCCCAACTTGCTTCTTGGTCATGGTGTTTGTGCAGGAGTAGAAACCTTGACTAAGACAGACCCCACGACAGCTTCAGATGGAACTGCGCTTTTGTGACTTGAGTGATGCCGCCGTGGTTTTAAGTAGAGGTGATTTTTAATCAGGTGACAAGTAGTAACATGGATGTTTTGTTACCAGACTGGTCTTCGAAGAGTATGTGCATTTCATCTCTAATCCTGACAGCCAGGACCCTTGTGTGCTTAGATGTACTCTGACAAATAGGGACAGGGTTGGATTTCAGGTACCTGAATCCAGGCATCCTAGTTCAGATGGACAGCCTCTGTTTCACACTATACAACATTGCATACTGTTCTCTCATGCTATCTTACAGTTTAAAAGTTTGTATAAGTGATTGAGTTTTATATTAGCAAAATTGTACAAGACAGCTGCTTCTACATGAACTCTGAGTAATTAGGGTTCAGTTATAAAACCAAACCCAATAGAAGGCCAGATCAGGTTTCTCCTCTTGAACTTTGGCATCTGCTAATAATAAGTGGGATGGTGAACCAGTGACTTCAGACACAAAAATGAATAAATTATAGACTCTGAATGAATGACTCCATCCATAAATGATCAGATCAATAAAACAAGGTATGGATGTATTTCAACAATACACAAGTCCCCGAGCCTTGCATCCTCATCACTGTAAGAGAACACGATGTCACCAGGAAAGACATCAGACATGTCGGCTGTTATTTAGGGCTAACTCAGTTGTATTGGCTCTATTTTACCTCTTTGCATAGCTTCCAGACTCTCAAGAAACATCTTGTTTTATTTATCGTCTCACAACACACACAATACTTTGGTTTACCTGTTTGAAACTCACATCGATGACAAGAAATTTTTAAGAATTGCTCGAGAGTTATCTCAGGATTTGAAGAGATTCTAGGTGAGCATACGCCCATTTTTACAGAAAAGCAAAGATAAAAAGAGGCTCTACGCCTAACATACCTTTTAGCTGTGGGAAATATTTGATTGACATGAAAGGATTAAGACAAATAGGCAGGCCCATCCAGTCTCATGGAATATCAGAATTCAGAAAATTCCCAAATGGTAGGTGGCCTTAGTGCATCTTTAAAGTAGTTGCAGACTTGACAAAGACTTTGTGATTTTTACTACTTGGATTTTTTAAAAAGTCTACGCTCAGTTGCAGGAGCCACACATGGTTACATGAAATATTCTGATAGTGGTGAAAACTTGCAGGAGCCTTAGTCCTCAATATACCGCATGTGACCAGAACCTTCAGTATCAACACCATTTACATACAGATGCACACAGTTCTGGAAGATGAAAAGGACACTATGCCTGTCTTTTGACAAGCAGAGGGTCTCAGCTCAGGTCTGCAAGGCTTTCGACCTGCAACACCTGGACTCCTTTACCTAGCATCTCAGGTGTGTGCTATTTATAGTCGCTTAGCTCTAGGGAATTGAACTTCACATTGATCAGCCTTTAACATATATATTATATATATTGCTTTTTATATAATATATATATATATATATATATATATAAAAAGCTAAATATATTGCTTTTCATTCCAGTACTCAGTGTCTAGCGGTGTGACTCAATAGATGAATGAAGGCTGTTCTATAGATTTGAAAATCTTTTAACAAATAATAATAATAATAATAATAATAATAATAATCTTTGTTATTTTGCTAGCTCATTTTATAACTATATATCTCATTCCATATATATTTACCCACTCTAAAATTCACAAATTCATGAGTATTCATTATAATGAGAGATTTGAACCATCTATCACCATAGTCAACTTTAAAACATTTATCACTTCCCTAAAATGCCATATCCTTCCATTTCACCCATCAACTTGATTCTCTCTCCGGCCCTGAGTGATACAATCCTACCTAAGAATGCGTGACCTTCTCACTCTACTTACAGACAGAGTGTACTGTGAGGATAGTCTATGATATGAGTGATACAGCATACTCTCAAGTAAAGCCAAAAGAAGGTAATTACTTTTGAAAAAGTGTAGCGTGAAAAATAAAATCTAGTCAGAGTCTAGAGAGTAGGCTATGGATTCCATGGTACAGCCTGCTTCTTAAGCTTGAACTTCAGAAAGGAAAACAAGTGTGCTGTGCACCCTGTCTTAACTTCTGATATATATCACAAGCTGCAGTGTGTACTTAGGCCCTTAGATTCTGCATTCCTTTAGTTCCTTCCACAGTAGCATCGATATGTTGTTAGCTCCATTGTAAAAGTAAACAGGAGAATATTCAGTGAAGGCAAAGTTATGCAGGCCTGAAAAAAAAATATATTTTGCAAGATTAATAAACATTTTTGGAGAAATTTTCATTTTTTAAACAGCTTTTCCATGTAGTGATTAGACATTGCACCAACAAGAGAATGCATTATAGCCCTTGAGAAGAGAAATGTCCATTAATGGATATCCTGAAGAAGATTGGGTTATAGAGCAAAGAAAAATGAACCATTCTAAACAGAGGGTAGATTCTTGCGTTTTGTTAGCATTTTTTTTTTGCAATGATTTTGCTTGTTACAATTTCCAGTTTGAGTTATATTTTCCTTAGTTTGGTTTTGTGATATGTGTGCCTGCATGTGTGAGTCAATGTTTTAAGAGTTATAATTAAATAAGAGTTCTAATCAAAGGATAATATGTTGCCATTAGTATTCTCTTTTCAAAAGCTCAGCTATTTGTGGAAATGGAACCATATTTATTTTCACTTTACTTGTTTCCTGAGTTCTCGTATATTTTAGTGCATTATTTACATAAACTAAAATGGGATGAATCTGATGATGATTACATCATCATTAAAAATAGATTGTTTTCCTCCAAATAGTATATAAGAGCTTAATATCACGGTGTTAAAAAACTCATGACGCATGTTTTGTTTGAGGATAAGAAGGTTTAAAGTCAAGTATTGTTCCAGCAGTTTTGTCCCTGTCTCCTGATCACATGACCTGTAACCACACGCTGTATGTATTTGGAAACTGTCAGCACAGAAACGTTAAGTACCAAGTCAGTGAAAACAGGAACTCCAGCTGACAAATCACTTCCAAAATGCCATACCCTTCTATCACCCATAACCTGGATTCTCTTTCTTTGGCCCTGAGGATAATCACCAAGAATGGTGTGACTTCACCTCCTTTCATAGACAGATGTACCTGTTAGAATAGCCCATAATATGAATAACAAAAAATCTGAAAACAATGGTATAGCTTTATTTATTCTACTCCTAAATATTGCTAAGGTTAGTTTTAAGGTAGGATACCTTTGTGCCCTACTGATTGCATCTACAAAAGCACCCTTTTGAAAATTTTGCAAGACACATGATATTGACCTAGAAACGCAAGTACAACTTTTTAAAAATTAAAATGTACAGTCATTTAAAGCAGTACCTATTTTAAAGACATGATGAAAGGTATTTTTTTGTGTTGTAGGTAATGATTACAGTTGAGAGTTATTATTTACTTGAAAACTTTATTCAGCAAAAGAAAATTTGAGACTCACTCTTCTATTCGAAGGGTCGCTAGGGTTTAGATACAGCCCGCCCAGACAGTAGTTTTGAGTTAAAAATGATATCCCTTGCAGCTGAAAGTGAAGAATGATACATTTCCTAGTCACAAGACAACAAAGTGTGGTCATAATGAACCATCAGAATTGAATCGGGCCATGCACCAGGACTCTGCACTATTTTTTTTTCATAGCTGAGTGATAATGTGTTTAACCAAATAGAGCTCTGGAGTGCTGCTGGGCCCACCTGCCTCCAGCTGCCCTTTCTAACAGTACTCTGGGTGGTGTCACTGGGCCTCCATATCTAGCTCTTTTCATTCATTTCCATAAGGAGCCTAGGGCTCTTCCCTTTTCATTCTCGTGGTTTTCCTTCATATTGGTATTTCAGATTAGAAAGGGTATATCGACCCAGACCAGCAAATCTCATGAAACCACACCAGTGCATACCAATACTGGAAGATTCTCCACAAGCATTCTTGACCTTGCTGCACCTGTGTATGCACCATGGATATCTGCTGCTGGATCCCATGAAACTGGAGCCACAGGTGGTTGTGTGGGTGCTGGGAATTGAACCAAGGTCCTCTGCAAAAGCAGCAAAGTGCTCTAAACCACTGGGCCATCACTCTGGCCCCTGCAGCCTATAGCTTACTTTTTTGGAGTTTGTTTAAAAATTCAAAAAGGCAAAGCATTGTTGAAAACTTCTCAGATGTCCTGTTATGCCATATAATGTGAGTGTTAGTGTGTGTGTGTGTGTGTGTGTGTGTGTGTGTGTGCATGAATGATATGGGGTATTTGCAGTAAGCCACAAGTCAGAAGGTCTCATGTCATCTGCAAAGAGAACATTGATACTTTAGAAATCATTTAGTATTTTTTATTATACTTTTAATTAATTTATTTTGCACACATATGTGGGTGCATGTGTGGCAGTCAGAGGACAACTTGCTTTTCTCTTCCACCATGTAGGACCTGGGAATTGAACCCACATCCTCAGGCTTGTGGGAAGTGTCTGTACCCCAGAGCCATCTCACTCGGCTCTGTAGTCATAGAAATCAAATGGACTCTTTTTTGAATTGTGATAAGATATAGTAGACAGGGCAGATGAAGATATATTTTAAGGGTAGCAGATAACCAAATTTAAGAGTATTTGCTTTTACTGCCTAATATAGGTCATATATATATATATATATATATATATATACATATATATGTATATATGACTCAATATAGGATATATGTGTATATATATATATATATATATATATATATATATATATATGGGAGGGTCCTTGGGAAATACTACTGATCAAGTTTTCATGTTTTTACAAAAATAGAAAACTTGTTCCTGAGTATAAATTTACTTTTCTAAAGTTAGAAACTCTTGTTATTGGTGAGAGAGATCTGTTTACCATTTAATGAGTAGAATCAGTTATATAAACTTAGTTGGGAAAAGCCACTTTAGGTTGCATCCAAAGGAAGGAGGCTGCTTTGGTGACACATTTTCAACTTTATATTGATGGCATTTCACAATTTATGAAGTCATAAGGCACGCATACCATCTCCATATCTCAATTCTGGTAATTGCCTCCCAGATCATGCAAGTTAACGCCCAGCTAACGAGCACTAAATGTTGCTACAGCTTCATAAAGGCCAGAGGGAAGCATGGTTTCCCCAGGAAGGAAGAGTCCCACTTGACTTCCCATCTCTTTTTACGTTTCTCCTGCTGGCTCCCAACTGGAATCCACCTCCCCCACCCCCACCGCGCGCCTCCTCTAATAATAACGCCAGCATGGGAAGTGCATACCAGTGAAACTGTGATGATTCCAGTCACTGTCCAATACATACTTACAGACATCAATGAAGAGTTGAGGTCATTTCACTGCATTACTAATCCTTACAGAAAGAATGTTTCCAATCCTGACACCTTCACCTAAGCTGTAGAATCTTGGTTTTCCCAAGAACATTAACATTTATGGGTCGGATTACTGAGACACTAAAGATTTTTTCTGTGTATTGAGGTATGAAAGATAATGAGAAAAGGAAAGAAAGAAGGCCAGATCAGGACAATGCTGGGGAAGCTATTCAAAGACATGGAACAGGAGACCATATCACCCAATTGGATGTCAAAAGGTAAACAGTGTATTGGCAGGAAATAAATCAGGAAGGTGTTACTCTAATTCAGGAAGACACATAGGAGCCCAAAGTAAACTAATGGAGAGAGAAGAAAATGAGATGGTTCAGGGTATAATTCATGTGATTTAAATGATATGGAAACTTCACAGGTTGTTTAAGCCAGAAACAGAATGAGAAGATTATGATACTCAAGTCATTATTAAAATAAACTGCTACCACAGTTACCCATTATAAATTTACGTTTTTCATCTCTAAAGAAGAATCACATGATGTTAAAAATGTATATTTAGTGCAACACTACAAATCATAGACCTTAATTCAAAGCATGGTAGTATATGTATTACATTCTAGTGAGTAATTTTTTTGTTATTTAACCATTATTATTAACTCACATGAACTCTAGTATGTAAATGACTTAGAAGACCCTGGGGAAAATTCTAGCATGCATCTGATATGAAGCAAGCAATGTCTAGAGCAGGAGTTTTCAACCTTTCTAATGCTGCATCCCTTTAATACTGTTCCTTAAGTTGTGGTGACCACCAACTATAACATTATTTCTATTAGTACTTTATAACAGTAATTTTGCCTTTATTATGAATTGCAACGTAAATATCTCTTTTTCAACAGTCTTAGACAACCCCTGTGAAAGGGTTATTCAACCCCAAAGGGATCAGAACCCATAGGTGAATAACCACTGCCCTAGAGCGAGGTTGCTCCAACTTTACCATTGCTGATAACTTGGTTCAGATAATTCTTGGCTGTTTTATGGCATGGGACAACCAGGACACTAGTACACACAATAACATCGATAGCCTGGTAGATGGCAATAGGCCCCACTTTATAACTGTGACAATAAAAACCCTTTAAATAATGTCAAAGACCCCAAGTGGGTGAATAAACAGTTTAGAGCTTGAGGACTGATAATTTAGGGGCAAGGAATAAAATTAAGGTAGAAAATGGATCTGGAAAGATAGCTCCATAGTCGTTAAGAGACTTACTGCTCTAGCAGAGGATCTGCGTTTCGTTCCCACCACCTACACAGTGGCTCACAGCTACCTGTAAATCTAATTCCAGAGTGTCTTTGGATTCCTCTAATTCCAGAACGCTTCAGTTGTTTACAGGTTTGTGCACACATGCGATGCCCATACCTCTCAAGCACACATGTACACATAAAATAAAACAAAATATTTCCAAAGGAGGACATTCGTTGTTTATTACAGGTGAGGCATTGAGCTGGATGTTTTTGCAGATGTTCCCTAATATGACCCTTAAGAAAGGTTCATGGTATTTATTTTATGTTATTTACTTTACCTGCCATTTACTCAGGAGGAAACTAAAGCTCAGAAAAGCTAAACAACTTTCACAAAGCACACAGAGTCAAGACTCAAATCTAAGTCTGATCGATGCCCCAGCCAAAGACCAGCAAGTATTAGGCTCTTTAAATGGTGGTACCTCTATATAAATGGCCTTGAAGCCATTCCTTTCGAATTTAGTTTGTCATGGAAAATAGTCTATAAATCAATTTATTTCTAATACCTTAACCATTACCCCTCTAATGTCTAAAATGCATCTCAAAATACTTGGTCTAAAAAAAAAAAGTAAAATCCCCTGCTTTATGTATAGCAACGTAAAGACTAGCTTCAAACACGTTGTGTAGGGGCTGGAGAGATGGCTCCGTGGTTAAGAGCACTGACTGCTCTTCCAGAGATCCTGAGTTCAATTCTCAATAACCACATGGTGGTTCACAACCATCTGTAATGGGATCTGATACCCACCTTCTGGTGCGTCTGAAGACAGCTACAGTGCACTCACATACATAAAATAAATAATTCTTTAAAAAAAAGCTTTGTGTGATTATAAAACAAGATCACAAAACTTAAGACTTGTCAGGTGACCTCAAAATTCACAGGGGTTGTCACCACATGGCAGCAGATGATTGACTTGCTGCCATTAGAATGGACAAGCATATCATGCAGAATTGGGAGAGAAAGAGAAGTAGTCTGTCACCCATGTTACCACCAAAGGTCATATGATGTCCCTGATCTGGTGTGTATCCTGGAGCAATCTTGATGTCCGAGGGTCCCTCACTGCTGAGGGACTTGGGACCAGCCCCACCTTTTGCCTGGGCAGCTTTGAGAGTTAGCCAGAGGGCATAAGAACAGATGAGCTTGCCCCGCCCCTCATTGGCTGCAGGACTCAGAAGAGCAGACCTGCACCTAACCTGGATAGAGTAGTAGAACTGGTGCTGGTATCCTGGACATCGAAGATCTGTCCCTGATGCCATGAGAGCAGGAGCCAGCTCTGCCTCTTGCTGGCTGCTGCAAGCAAAAGAGCTGACCCTGACAGGAGGGCTGGCAGGCTGAATACAGCTACCACCCAGGCTTAGAACCAACCAAGCCTTTGAGTTAGCTTACCCCAACGTCTAACCCATCTATGAACTGCTGAAGCAGGTGAAGGGGCCAGCCCTGTAGAATCAAAGCTGCAGGATCTTCACAACACAGGGTATCTGAGAGGAGGCCCAGCGAGGATCCAGTGTTGATAGTGGAGCAGAAGCCAGAGACCTCAAACCACATCAATGCCTCATTAGAATGAATATTGCAAGTAAGCCTTTTTGGTAAAAGGGTATACCATGTGGCACACTGTGACAACCCCCCACTTCCATAGCAAGATGGCTGATGGTTTTTTTCTTTTTTCTTTCCTTTCCAGTTTTCTTTTGAAGGGGAGGTTACAAGGATGGAGGACAGATATGAACAGATGGGGAGATGAGTGGGATTGCAGTACATAATGTGAAATTTACAAACAATAAAATGGTAGAAATCAATACACAATCAAAACTCAGATGAGGGGTGGAGCTCAACCCTACAGGGATATGAGGAACTCACACCTGTTCCAGATGTCAAAAGCTGAAGGCTTATTCTCCAAGACAAAAGGCCCAATGCTCTCACTGCTTCCCATATAATAGAAGTCCCAGAATAAAAGGCTCTTCATGGGAGAGAAGAGATAGTTATCTTTATATGCTGATGACAGGATCTTAATTGTAGAGGTGCTGAGGACTACCAGCAACAAGAACCTGTTAAAGTTGTCCACAATGTACATGTGTAACAATGTCATATCAGCATTATGTATAATTAATATATACTGATGAATGCATTTCAAAAACCTGCTAGAACTGACCAAGGCATTTAAATAAAGTTATACGACACAAAATAAGCAAACAAAATTAGTCGGACTTCTAGATACTAATGAGTCCGTGAATGCTGCTCAGTAGAAAATCAGTTGCCTGGCAAGTACAGGGCCCTGAGGTCAACCCTCAACACTACAAGAAAACAAGAAAAAACATCAACATTTAGATACTGATGATAACTATGCCAAAGGAAAATTAAGAAAATAATAGAACTTGAAGAAGCAATAACAACAGACATATTTATTTGTAAGTTTAATCAAAGAAGCAAAGTAACTTTTCATTGGAAACTGAAGAAAACACAAATAGAAAGATATCCACTTCCATGACTTTGAGAAAATGTCTGCATCACCCAAAGCACTACAATTTCCTGATGTCATTTTTTTTAAATGAAAAGAAAAAAAAATCCCTGCATTCACATGTACCCACAAAAGGCCCCAAATAGCCAAAATCTCTTGAACCAAAGTAATAATGCTGGAGGTATTATATGCCCTCATTTTCAAACAATATAAAAGCAAATGCCACCAACATAAAATGAGAAAGAACAGAAAATAAAGACATCCCAGAGATAAACCCATGTATTTATTTCAATTGATCTTTTAAATCTAAATCTTATTTTATGTGTATGGATGTTTTGCTTGCATGTTTGCCTGGACTCGCATGCAGTGCACCAGAGGCCAAAAGACAACATCAGACTCCCTGGAAATGGTGTTAGGTTTTGAGCCACCATGTGGGAGTCGACAATATGACTGCTCTCTTCTAGAAGGAAAGCCAGTGCTCTGAACTGCTGAGCTGTTGCTCTGAGCTCTCACCTGATTTCTGAGCTGGTACCAAGAATATACATAGCCAACTGGTAGTCTCTTCAGTAAATGTGTTCGGAAATCCTGGCTGTTCACATGTGAAGAATGAGATTGGGTCCTCCTCTAAAACCCATACATGAAAATCATCTCAAAATAAAGACTTACATATAAGATCTGAAGATAATGCAAGTAAAAGAACACATGGGGAAAGCCACATACATTGATCTGGAATTGGACTTTTTTTGGGTATAATCCTAAAAGCTCAGGTAAGCAAGGAGAAAAATAGACAAATGACAGGACATTAAACTAAAAAGCTGTACTTCAGCGAATGAAAAAACAGCATACAGAATGAGATAGGACATCTGAAGATCATGTTCTGATGAAGGATTAATAGGTAAAACAAATTAGGAGCCAACAACAACCAACTATAACAAGTACACAACTGCTGGGTCTGATGTGGCCTTGGTGGGGACAGAACAACAGGACGGGGTGAGTAGATATGGGTCTCCACCAGTGTTGATTGCTGTCATGGGCATAAGGCTTCTTTGTATAGTCATGTACATATTCCTTCTTTAAGGAATGTCCTCCCTGTTAGCATTAGTGACTCCATGATAATCAGACAACCTGAGTCTTGGAGGCAAAAGTGTGGCTAATGTTTTAGCAAAATGGTCAATGCTGGGACCTTCAGGACAGCCCTTAAGGCTGTGGGAAAAAACTCTAAAAGTACAAGTTCGAAACATATAATCTCTCGACTATGCAAAAAAAAAAATAAGGATGCAATATGAACTATATGAGGAGCTTCATGAACCTAAAGGAACAAAGGCAGCTGCATTAATGAGCTAGCTTGTCAGAAAGATACAAATTCAGGCAGATACAAATGTTGGCAGACTCCTGAGTTCAAGGTCTTCCTGGGACAGAGCTAATTTAGGCCCAGGTGTGGTAGAAATGGTAATTTCAGGACAGGTTCCCACCCCACTAGCTTATTGTCTGTGCTTAACAGAGACAGGCAGATACCTGAATTCTCTTGCAATGTTAAAAGTGAATGAGTGCTCCTATCTCCTAAGAATTAAGGGGCTGGGTTCATGGGATGCTGATTCATAGGATAACCAAAAGGAAACCTGAAGTAAATGACTGGATTGATAATTAAAGTAAAAGACTGGGCTTGTGATCTCTAGGAAATGAACTCTTCAGAGAATATTTTTTATAATGGCAAGAGAGAACTGCTTGGAAAACTGTCTCAAGCAGAATAAAAAGAGCTGTCTGGAGATCTTGAGAGAAACCAAGTCACAGAGTGAGAGAAAGCAGAACAGAAAGCAAGCACGCTGGAAAGCTGTCTACAGCAGAGCATAGGCAGTAAGACTGAACTTCCGATTTGACTTGGAGTCATTTGTTTTGCTGATCCTAGACACCCCTTCCTCAAAATCCCTCTCTAAGCTGAGGCTGGTCCTTTGCAAACAACTGGATTGAAAATGGGCAAAGGGGCCCGGACCTGAAGGGACTGGATCAACAGTTCTCTGCACCCAAATCCCGTGGGAGGGAGAGCTAAACTTTCAGAGGGGCAGACACACCTGGGAAGCCAGAAGAGACTACACTCGGCCCACATTTCTAACACCAGAGGAAAACACCTAATGCCATCTGGGAACCCGGTGCATGGGAGCTCCCGGAAAAGGCGGCCCAGGCCCTCCTGGTTGCTGCCCTCATGGAGAGCTCAAATGCAGTCCCCCACGAGCAACTTGAGCCATGGGACCACAGGTAAGACCAACTTTTCTGCTGCAAGTGACCTGCCTGGTGAACTCAGGACACAGGACCACAGGAACAGCTGAAGACCAGTAGACAGGAAAGACTACACGCCTGAAAGCAGAACACTCTGTTCCCATAACTGGCTGAAAGAAAATAGGAAAACAGGTCTACAGCACTCCTGACACACAGGCCTATAGGACAGTCTAGCCACTGTCAGAAATAGCAGAACAAAGTAACACCAGAGATAATCTGATGGCGAGAGGCAAGCGCAGGAACCCAAGCAACAGAAGCCAAGACTACATGGCATCATCGGAGCCCAATTCTCCCATCAAAGCGAACAGTGAATATCCAAACACACCAGAAAAGCAAGATCTAGATTTAAAATCACATTTGATCATGAGGCTGGAGGACTTCAAGAAAGACATGAAGAACTCCCTTAGAGAAATGCAGGAAAACATAAATAAACAAGTAGAAGCCTATAGAGAGGAATCACAAAACTCCCTGAAGGAATTCCAGGAAAACACAATCAAACAGTTGAAGGAATTAAAAATGGAAATAGAAGCAATGAAGAAAGAACACAGGGAAACAACCCTGGATATAGAAAACCAAAGGAAGAGACAAGGATCACCAACAGAATACAAGAGATAAAAGAGAGAATTTCAGGAGCAGAAGATTCCATAGAAATCATCGACACAATTGTCAAAGATAATGTAAAATGGAAAAAGCTACTGGTCCAAAACATACAGGAAATCCAGGACTCAATGAGAAGATCAAACCTAAGGATAATAGGTATAAAAGAGTAAAGACTCCCAGCTCAAAGGACCAGTAAATATCTTCAACAAAATCATAGAAGAAAACTTCCCTAACCTAAAAAAAAAGAGATACCCATAAGGCATACAAGAAGCCTACAGAACTCCAAATAGATTGACCAGAAAAGAAACACCTCCGTCACATAATAGTCAAAACACCAAACGCACAAAATAAAGAAAGAATATTAAAAGCAGTAAGGGAAAAAGGTCAAGTAACATATAAAGGCAGACCTATAAGAATCACACCAGACTTCTTGCCAGAGACCATGAAAGCCAGAAGATGCTGGACAGATGTCATACAGACCCTAAGAGAACACAAATGCCAGCCCAGGTTACTGTATCCTGCAAAACTCTCAGTTAACATAGATGGAGAAACCAAGATATTCCATGACGAAACCAAATTTACACAATATCTTTCTCCAAATCCAGTGCTACAAAGGATAATAAATGGTAAAGCCCAACATAAGGAGGCAAGCTACACCCTAGAAAAAGCAAGAAACTAATCGTCTTGGCAACAAAACAAAGAGAAGAAAAGCACACAAACATAATTTCACATCCAAATATGAATATAACAGGAAACAATAATCACTATTCCTTAATATCTCTCAACATCAATGGTCTCAACTCCCCAATAAAAAGACATAGATTAACAAACTGGATACGCAATGAGGCCCTGCATTCTGCTGCCTACAGGAAACACACCTCAGAGACAAAGACAGACACTACCTCACAGTGAAAGACTGGAAAACAACTTTCCAAGCAAATGGTCATAAGAAGCAAGATGGAGTAGCCATTCTAATATCTAATAAAATTGATTTTCAACTAAAAGTCATCAAAAACGATAAGGAAGGACACTTCATATTCATCAAAGGAAAAATCCACCAAGATGAACTTTCAATCCTAAATATCTATTCTCCAAATACAAGGGCACCCTATACATAAAAGAAACTTTACTAAAGGTCAAAAAACACATTGCACTTCACACAATAATAGTAGGAGATTTCAACACCCCACTCTCATCAATGGACAGATCATGGAAACAGAAATTAAACAGAGACATAGACAGACTAAGAGAAGTCATGAATCAAATGGACGTAATAGAAATTGTAGAACATTCTATCCTAAAGCAAAAGGATATACATTCTTCTTAGCACCTCATGGTACATTCTCCAAAATTAAGCATATAATTGGTCATAAAACAGGCCTCAGCAAATACAGAAAGATAGAAATAATCCCATGTGTCCTATCAGACAACAATGGGCTAAAGGTGGTCTTCAATAACAATAAGGGAAGAACGCCCACATATACATGGAAGTTGAATAATGCTCTACTCAATGATAACCTGGTCAAGGAAGCAATAAAGAAAGAAATTAAAGACTTCTTAGAATTTAATGAAAATGAAGGTACAACATACCCAAACTTATGGGTCACAATGAAAGCTGTGCTAAGAGAAAAACTCATAGCGCTGAGTGCCTGCAGAAAGAAACAGGAGAGAGCATATGTCAGCAGCTTGACAGCACACATAAAAGCTCTAGAACAAAAAGAAGCAAATATACCCAGGAGGAGTAGAAGGCAGGAAATAATCAAACTCAGAGCTGAAATCAACCAAGTAGAAACAAAAAGGACCATAGAAAGAATCAACAGAACCAAAAGTTGGTTCTTTGAGAAAATCAACAAGATAGATAAACCCTTAGCCAGACTAACGAGAGGACACAGAGAGTGTGTCCAAATTAACAAAATCAGAAATGAAAAGGGAGACATAACTACAGATTCAGAGGAAATTCAAAAATCATCAGATCTTACTATAAAAGCCTATATTCAACAAAACTTGAAAATCTGCAGGAAATGGACAATTTCCTGAGACAGATACCAGGTACCAGTTAAATCAGGAACAGATAAACCAGTTAAACAACCCCATAACTCCTAAGGAAATAGAAGCAGTCATTAAAGGTCTCCCAACCAAAAGAGCCCAGGTCCAGACGGGTTTAGTGCAGAATTTCTATCAGACCTTCATAGAAGACCTCATACCATATTATCCAAACTATTCCACAAAATTGAAACAGATGGAGCACCACCAATTCCTTCTATGAAGCCACAATTACATTTTATACCTAAACCACACAAAGACCCAACAAAGAAAGAGAACTTCAGACCAATTTCCTTATGAATATCGATGCAAAATTACTCAATAAAATTCTGGCAAACCGGGGTTGGGGATTTAGCTCAGTGGTAGAGCGCTTGCCTAACAAGCGCAAGGCCCTGGGTTCGGTCCCCAGCTCCGAAAAAAAAAAAAAAAAATTCTGGCAAACCGAATCCAAGAGCACATCAAAACAATCATCCACCATGATCAAGTAGGCTTCATCCCAGGCATGCAGGGATGGTTTAATATGCGGAAAACCATCAACGTGATCCATTATATAAACAAACTGAAAGAACAAAACCACATGATCATTTCATTAGATGCTGAGAAAGCATTTGACAAAATTCAACACCCCTTCATGATAAAAGTCCTGGAAAGAATAGGAATACAAGGCCCATACCTAAACATAGTAAAAGCCATATACAGCAAACCAGTTGCTAATATTAAACTAAATGGAGAGAAACTTGAAGCAATCCCACTAAAATCAGGGACTAGACAAGGCTGCCCACTCTCTCCCTACTTATTCAATATAGTTCTTGAAGTTCTATCCAGAGCAATCAGACAACAAAAGGAGGTCAAGGGGATACAGATCAGAAAAGAAGAAGTCAAAATATCACTATTTGCAGATGATATGATAGTATATTTAAGTGATCCCAAAAGTTCCACCAGAAAACTAGTAAACCTGATTAACAACTTCAGCAAAGTGGCTGGGTATAAAATTAACTCAAATAATTCAGTAGGCTTCCTCTACACAAAAGAGAAACAAGTCGAGAAAGAAATTAGGGAAACGACACCCTTCATAATAGTCCCAAATAATATAAAATATCTCGGTGTGACTTTAACCAAGCAAGTAAAAGATGTGTATAGTAAGAACTTCAAGACTCTGAAGAAAGAAATCGAAGAAGACCTCAGAAGATGGAAAGATCTCCCATGCTCATGGATTGGCAGGATTAATATAGTAAAAATGGCCATTTTACCAAAAGCGATCTACAGATTCAATGCAATCCCCATCAAAATACCAATCCAATTCTTCAAGGAGTTAGACAGAACAATTTGCAAATTCATCTGGAATAACAAAAAACCCAGGATAGCTAAAACTATAAAAGGGCTTCAGGGGGAATCACTATCCCTGAACTCAAGCAGTATTAAGGAGCAATAGTGATAAAAACTGCATGGTATTGGTACAGAGACAGACAGATAGACCAATGGAATAGAATTGAAGACCCAGAAATGAACCCACACACCTATGGTCACTGGATCTTTGACAAAGGAGCCCAAACCATCCAATGGAAAAAAGAGCATTTTCAGCAAATGGTGCTCGTTCAACTGGAGGTCAACATGTAGAAGAATGCAGATCGATCCATGCTTATCACCCTGTACAAAGCTTAAGTCCAAGTGGATCAAGGACCTCCACATCAAACCAGATCCACTCAAAGTAATAGAAGAAAAAGTGGGGAAGCATCTCGAACACATGGGCACTGGAGAAAATTTCCTGAACAAAACACCAATGACTTATGCTCTAAGATCAAGAATCGACAAATGGGATCTCATAAAACTGCAAAGCTTCTGTAAGGCAAAGGACACTGTGGTTAGGACAAAAGGGCAACCAACAGATTGGGAAAAGATCTTTACCAATCCTACAACAGATAGAGGCCTTATATCCAAAATATACAAAGAACTCAAGAAGTTAGACCGCAGGGAGACAAATAACCCTATTAAAAAATGGAGTTCAGAGCTAAACAAAGAATTCACAGCTGAGGAATGCCGAATGGCTGAGAAACACCTAAAGAAATGTTCAACATCTTTAGTCATAAGGGGAATGCAAATCAAAACAACCCTGAGATTTCACCTCATACCAGTGAGAATGGCTAAGATCAAAAACTCAGGTGACAGCAAATGCTGGCGAGGATGCGGAGAAAGAGGAACACTCCTCCATTGTTGGTGGGATTGCAGACTGGTACAACCATTCTGGAAAGCAGTCTGGAGGTTCCTCAGAAAATTGGACATTGAACTGCCTGAGGATCCAGCTATACCTCTCCTGGGCATATACCCAAAAGATGCCCCAACATATAAAAAAGACACGTGCTCCACTATGTTCATCGCAGCCTTATTTATAATAGCCAGGAGCTGGAAAGAACCCAGATGCCCTTCAACGGAGGAATGGATACAGAAAATGTGGTACATCTACACAATGGAATATTACTCAGCTATGAAAACAATGACTTTATGAAATTCCTAGGCAAATGGATGGAACTGGAAAATATCATCCTGAGTGAGGTAACCCAATCACAGAAAAAGACACATGGTATGCACTCATTGATAAGTGGCTATTAGCCCAAATGCTTGAATTACCCTAGATGCACAGAAAACATGAAACTCAAGATGGATGACCAAAATGGGAATGCTTCACTCCTTCTTTAAAAGGGGAACAAGAATACCCTTGGCAGAGAATAGGGAGGCAAAGTTTAAAACAGAGGCAGAAGGAACACCCATTCAGAGCCTGCCCCACATGTGGCTCATACATATACAGCCACCCAATTAGACAAGATGGATGAAGCAAAGAAGTGCAGGCCGACAGGAACTGGATGTAGATCTTTCCTGAGAGACACAGCCAGAATACAGCAAATACATAGCCAAATGCCAGCAGCAAACCACTGTACTGAGAAGGGGACCCCCGTTGAAGGAATCAGAGAAAGGACTGGAAGAGCTTGAAGGGGCTCGAGACCCCATATGAACAACAGTGCCAAGCAACCAGAGCTTCCAGGGACTAAGCCACTACCCAAAGACTATACATGGACTGACCCTGGACTCCTACCTCATAGGTAGCAATGAATAGCCTAGTAAGGGCACTACCAGTGGAAGGGGAAACCCTGGGTCCTGCCAAGACTGAACCCCCAGCAAATGTGATTGTTGGGGGGGAGGGCGGCAATGGGGGGAGGAGGGGGAGGGGAACACCCATAAAGAAGGGGAGGGGGAGGGGTTAGGGGGATGTTGGCCAGGAAACCGGGAAAGGGAATAACAATTGAAATGTAAATAAGAAATACTCAAGTTAATAAAAAAAAAAAAAAAAAAAAGAACAGGACAAGAGCTTGGGAAAGAAAGCTGAAGGGCCAGAGGAAGAAGAGTGATGTGTGAAGAAGAGAAAGGGAAAATGCAGGAAGGCTCACCACAGTTCAGCAGTTGCATATGTGGTTATGTGCCGTATGTGCATGCATATGTGTTTGTGTGTACGTGTTAATGTGCCCGTATGTGAATATGTATGTGTGCTTCTGACTATATGTGGATATTCTAGGAAGAAACAAAATGTACATTAAAGAGGAAGAAATGAAAATACTTAAGAAAAATTTTCCCAAATCAAAAGACAAGAGGTTTTTGGATTGAAATCTCCTCAGATTGAGCACAACAGATAAGAATGGGTTCCACTTTGTCTCTGCTGCTCTGAACTAGCATCCTGACAAACAGCAGCCTAAGGGAGAAGGAGTTTATTTTAACCCACGGTGGTAGCAGGGGAGTCCACGCATCGGGAAATTACAAGGATTAGTCACGTTACCTCCACCGTTAAGAGCAGAGAGAAACGAACGCATGTCTGCTTGATGCTCCACTGGCTTTCTCCACTTGTATATAGTGCAGGATCCACCCCCTGTTGGCCCCCGGGTTGCTGCTGACTACAGTGGACTGCATCTTCCCTTAACAATTCACACAATGAATACAATCTTCTACAGCCACGGGCACAGCCACAGCCATGGGTCAACCTTCCCAGGCCACTCTAGATTGAGTCAAGTGGACTATCAAAACCAACCGTCACACTTATCAACGCATATCACGGTGACACGTCAGAATAGTTGAACATGAGAAGAGTGTGGGTGGCCAGATCTTCTCACTCATGTACATGTGTGCACATGCGTGCTCACCCCCACCCCTCTACCCCCCCAAACATGTACCAGGACTCACTTCTTAGTGAATACAATGGAAAATAAGAAAATAATGGAGGGATACCTTATCACCAGCCCCAAATCCTGCTGGTGGACTAAGCCAAACTCTTGGTGCACATGTGAGGATTGAGAACACGCAATCACAGGCGCTCACAATAAGAAAACACGGGTGACCTGCAAACCCTTATCCAGGTAGATAATGGAGGAAAAAGAAAGACAAGCATTCCAGGAGAGAGGAGCAGGGCTTAGGATTTCCCCAGGGTGCTGGCCAAGGGGACAGGAGCTGCACACGGACACAGAGTCCCGAGGCTTCTCCTGGCTTCTAGAGGTCATCTTTTTCCTCACTTGAGCTCCCCAGTGAGTGTATGAATATCTTCTCTTTGTGAGCCCTAATCTTCCCTTATATAAAACTACCAAACCCACATTGGATTAGGGCCCATAATACCCCATTTATGCGTAATTACTTTGCCTATCTCCAATACATCGGGACCAGACTTTCCATATGAATACAGGGAGGCAGGCATGGAAAATCAAACAAACAAGAACTCAGGAATCAGAAGGACAATAAAGGAAAAGCAGACTATAATGCATGGTTTAGTTCTGAAAAGCATACTTTGTCTCAACAATGTAATGAGTGAATATTGATTTAACCGAAATTACACTACAACCACATAAGGAGACTAGAAAGTAAAGTATGCTGCTAAACGTGTTCCTTAGTGGAACAAAAAAACTTGTGCAAAGGAGAAAAATCAGGAAGCAAAGTACCACTGAGAAGGACTGAAAGGTGCTCATCGGAGGACAGCCGACGGGGCAAGCCCTGGGGCCGGTTGCTAAGTCGTAGAACTACCTAAGGTTTTACATTTACCATGTAAGTACACGGAGCTATTAAAATTCAGAAAATATGTTTAAAGGGGTAGAAGGCTGAATCTTTGCTTTTACTCTGCAACTTCATTAGTGCTCCACCTAATTTACTAAACAGTTGCTCGTCCCTCGGTATTCTGTCAGGAATCACTATTTCTTCCATATCTGCTCCTTTATTTTCCCCGTGTGTGTCTCTCTAAGCATTATCTAATAAAATCTGAGAGACACCATAATTTCTCAGGATTTGAACCTCTTCATATTTCATGACTTTGGTGATTCCTAGTGAGAATTTTTGCTATCCAGACTTTCTGCGGTAAGGCATGGACACGTCAGACAAAAACCAGGAAATAACCACCCATACTTCAATCAGGGAATCAACCAAAACACCAGATTATTTTTTTTAGTAGCAGAGATGAGACAAGGTTGTCCACAGCAGGGGAGTGGTGGGCGTGCCCTGAGTCCTGGCACAGTGACTGCTGCTGCAGACACCAGCACGCATAGGCTTCTGTTGCTCTCTTCGTGGGACCTCATGCTGCCATAAGAATTTTTTTTTTAAATTTTTACCATGCTTGCATTTGACCTGAGAATGTTTTGAACTGTATTTTTAAACCTCATAATATCCACCCAACCTCATTTCAGTAAGTACGTTTCTGCAGAACTCAGTAGGAGAATACTTCTGTCCTTTTTATTACTTAAATTGAAGTCCCATGTGAAGAAAAGTTCCTATTGGGATGTCTAATGAGTAGGAATGAACCCATCCACGTAACAGAAATAAAATAATGAGGAAAATATCCCTGACTTACTTTCCTCAAGCTTTTATAACCGATGACCAAGTACATGTCATTTGTGATTCGCTGATAACTTGGAATATTTGCATTTATGGTGGGTTTTAATTTACTCATCCTTCCCTTAAATAAGCAGTGCCAGGCTGCTGAAATCAGTTGGCACAGTAGCGAGGAAAAACAGACCGAAGTCCCGGGCTTTGTTGTAGCAGTAGAGGTAGATTGAAAACACACACACACACACACACACACACACACACACACACACACACACACACACGTAAATTGTACATTATAATGTAAGTGGGTAAATGTTGTGGGAAAAGGCCTGGAGAGGGGGAGGAGGGGACGGTGCTGCTGGGAGAGTTGGCTTCCAGGGGTGCCTGAAAAGGCTCTGTGAAGGAGACAGAGTAGGCTAGTTGTAGGACCAGCACTTGGGATGATCCAGGGCTTGATAGAAAGAGACAGGATGGTGGCTGGAATGGCTGAGTTCCATGACCGAGTAATAGCCAGGCCCTCTTTGTGTGGTACCGAAAGTAACAGTAACAAGAGACCATCCGGTTTTGAGCAGAGGGTGACTTGTTTGCATGTAGGTTCCACAGGTTGTTTGTTTTCTTGTTTTTTTTGTTTTTTTTTTGTTTTTGTTTTTTTTGTCATATAAAATGATTTCAGTGATGCTGAGGTAATGCCTCCCCTGACCCAAGGAATAACTGATGATGGGAAACAGATTTGGTTGCAGTTGTTGGCAGGGACTGTCCTAGAGACCAATGGGCAGAGGCCATGGGTACTGCTAAATGTCTTAAGATGGTGAGACAGCAAGAGGCACTCAGCTCAGAAAGCCAATAGCATTATGGCTGAGACACTCTGAGTAAAGACCCTGCCTTCGAGACCACTGATTAAACAACATGGTGACAGTCTCAGAAATCCTACAGTTGTGTGTAAATTAAGTTCCTTATGTTTGAATATTGAAATACCGTATTTCCTAAAATAGAATTTTAATTAGAGGGGATTCCTCTTAAAATTTAATTATTTAAATTAATTTAAGTCCTCATGAAAAGCGAAAGGTTTCTTCATGCCATCTCACATGTATGTATCACCATATGGTGCTGGTTAGTTGTTTGGTCAACTTGACCCAAGCTAGGGTTATCTAGGACGGAATATAAATTGAGAAAATACCTTCAGAAGATTCTGTTGAAAGGCCATTTCTTGATTAGTGATTGAAGGGGGAAGACCTAGCTTTTCGTGGGTGGTGCCATCCCTGGGATGGTGGTCCTGGGCTCAATAAGAAATCAGGCTGAGCAAGTCATGGGGAGAAAGCCTCCTGCCACAGCCTCTGCACCAGCTCGGTCTCTGGGTTCCGGCTCTGCTTGAGCCCCTGTCCTGACTTCCTCTGATGATGAAGTGAGATGTGAAAGCTGAACAAACCCCTTCCTTCCTAAGTTGCTCTGGTCACGGTGCTCCATCCCAGCAATACTAACCCTAGCTAAGACCTGTGGTCTAATTCATTCCCCAGCCGTACAGCTTTCCTTTTCCTTATTCTCCCACCGGAGCTGGCCCGCTGCTTTTCTCCAGTCTAATCGGCCTTTTTGGGTCTCTTGTCATGTGTATCCCATTACTTTCTGTTCACCAATGTCCTAACATCTCTTCCTTCGCATGGTTCCCCTTTCCGCCTCTGTGTTCTAAAATCAGCGCTACCCCAACAAACCCAAATTCTACACTCGAGTGAAAACGTGTAGTATTTGTCTTTCTGAACCCAGCTTACTTTGCTTAATATAAGGATTTTTCAGTTCCGTGCAGTCCCCCACAAGTGCCATGACTTCATTTTTCTTCATGGCTGTGTAAAATTCCGTTTTGAATATGTACTACATTGTTTTTATCCATTCATTGATTGATGGACATCTAGGCTGACTCCTGGTTATGATGAATGGAACAGCAAAGAACATGGATGTACGAGTGTCTCTGTGGTATGTCGACTTAGACTCTGTGGGGTGTAGACACTGGAGTAATAAATTTCAGCTGCATGGAAGTTCTAGTTTTGTTTTGCTTGTGCACATTTCACACTGACTTCCTTGGTGGCGTCACAAAGTTGCATTCACACCAGCAGTGTGTGAGCAGTCTTTCCCAGCATCCGCTGGCATTTGCTGTCCTTGGTGTCGCTAATGATAGCCATTCTTACTGGAATGGGGGCAGAGTCTGTCGGCAACTTAAATTTCCATCTTGTGGGGGAGAATTGTAATACAACACATAGGAAGGGAAAAATAAAAACTAATATGCATCCTGGTTTTCTAGGTTCACTTCTACGGTGTTTCTGCCTAATGAATTAAGACAGTATTTTATACTAGCTTAAAACGTATAAGCCTAAAATAATTAAATCTTTAACCTTAAAAAATTAAGCTTGAAAATATTCAGAAGTAGTGGTTGTATCTAATGGAGGAGATTTTATTTACGTGCTTCTCCTCTCTTATTTGCAAATTACTGAAAATTCTATGGGAACACTTTCCAAAAATAAATTGCAGGTTTCTTTTAAAAGGACAAAAGAGGGGACTGGCCCAGCCGGTATGAGCACTGGCTGCTCCTCCAGAGCACATGGATTTGATCCCTCGCTCCTACCATGGTGGCTCACAACTTCTGTAACTCCCGTTCCAGAGGATCTACTGTCCTCATCTCTGCCGGCACTGCATGCATCCAGACAGTGCGTACATGGTGGCAAAAGACCCATATATGTAAATTAAAAATATTTTAAAAGTCAAAACTGAATGTATAATGTTCATATCCATGACTTTCACAGCCATGCAGAGAGAGGGCTTTATATTGGTTATTTCTGCTGATTTTGTTTTTAGTGTTTTAAACATTTGGCAAAATATTAGCCTTCCAACAAAGTTGATGAAGTAATATAGTTAATGTTGCCTGAGGTAAGAGAAATTCATCCTAAGAGCACAGATTATGTGGGACTCACACAGTTTACTTTGCTTATTAATGGCTTTTGTATTCAGTATGTGAGCTTTTAATTATTTTGTAGAAAAAGGTAAGGTGTTTCCAAATGGTTAAATGCATATATTCAAATTTATTACAAGTAAACCCTAAGGGATATCTCCCAGATTTCTGCATTATGGGTACCCAGTCAATCATTAATCAGTAGAAAATTTCATGTTACTTCATTCAGTAATCCCAGGAGCATTTAGAACGTGTCATGTGGATTCACCTTCCGTACATAGTTACACAGACTACATAAATGTGTTCTTTCAGGAAGAAGCAAGCGGGGATTTTGGGAAGCAAAGAGTCCTCTGCGAATAAGAAAAAGACAAGTGAACGATTCTGTCTCTTCTCCCCCCATCCCCGCCACCCTCTTCAGAAGCAAGAATAAGATGTTGATAGGTGTGGGGTCCTTTGATTTCTGCAGATCCCTTCTGTGGATCAACTGTATGAAAGATCAGCGAGTGGCTGGGGGGCAGACAAGACTCAGTCACAGATAGCCAGGAAATCCCCTCAATTCCCTAATCGTGTCTCTCGATTTACAAATGGTGTGACACTTTGGCGTGTTCTCCCTTTCAGAGCCACCACAAGGCGCCACGCTGGAAGCAGAGATGAGCCATCGTTGCCGTGCCGGATGATTGCCATCTTGGTTTTTCTCAGACTTCTACGACCCAGGATACTTTCTGCAGGGTGTCGAGAAGAGTTTTGAGTTTTAGCACCCATCAGGGGTACATATCCTTTCCATTTCAGTTGTTAGTTGCCTGAGCCTTGAAGGAATTCATATTTTTTTTTCCTTTTAGAAGTTACTTCGAGATAAGAGACAGACTGATGCTTATAATTGATATTGAATGCAATTTCATTTTCCATTTTCACCCAGGTGGTTAAGAGAATGTAATGATGCCTTGAAATGTTCTCATAAACATAGCTGTTTAAAAATTCCGTGTTGTGAATACAGACTTTTGCACCGTTAGGGAAAAGATTATCATCCTTCTGATGGAGATCTGAATTTGAAAGGCTCAGGTAGATTTACCAATGTATAATAAACAAAATCCAGGCTGGTCCAAGTGACACTAAATGTGAAAAGCCATCTTTTTTTTTTTTAAATTCATTTATTTATATATAAAAGTACACTGTAGCTGTCTTCAGACACACCAGAAGAGGGCATTGGATCTCTTTACAGATGGTTGTGAGCCACCATGTGGTTGCTGGGAATTGAACTCATGACCTCTGGAAGAGCAGTCGGGTGCTCTTAACGGCTGAGCCATCTCTCCAGCCCAAAAAGCCATCTTCTAACCAGTTAACTTACTGCCTGGGTTTAAGTGTCAGTTGATTCTGTTCTTTTGCTTGAGAAGAGCTGAGAGCCCTACACTGAGGCCATTACAGCGAGGGCAGGTGGGGAGACTTTTCCTTCTAAACGACAGCCTCTAAAGGAAGCTTTTCATACTATGCTTCTGGCCTGGAGAACTATCCCTAAAGTTGGAGACTTGCTGACATCTTTTTCCTTTGACCAAAGGATAAAGATCTATGAATCCAAGGACTTCAGAATGAGACAGAGCACAGGTTAAAAGCTGGTCCATCAAAATTCTTAATGTAAAACCCAAAACTTTGAGGTGACTAGAGGAAAACATAGGAAATGTATCTTAAAGACATATGTAACAATTTCCCGACTAGGACTCTAATAGCTCCAGAAACAGTAGCAAGAATTTACAAATAGGACTTAATGAAATAAGAAAACCTCTGCAAAGCCAAAGAAACAGAGTAAAGAGTAAATAAAGAGTGGGAGAAAACTTGTCAACTATTTTACAGGAACCGATATACAAAATACTAAGACTGAAACAAAATTAAACACCAAAAGAACAAATAATCTAATCAACAAGTGATAAAAATAAAGTGCCAGTCAGCCCCATAATTTTATTATATTAATCAAAAAAAAATAAATGCAAGAAACAGATATACCTATATACCCAAGCTTTTGTTGACACTATTCACAGCATATGAATGGATAAGTAAAATGTGTGTGTGTGTGTGTGTGTGTGTGTGTGTGTTTGTGTAGTAGTGTATTCAGTGGTGTATTAAAGTCATCATAGGATGAACAAAATCATCCTGTTTCAGAAAAACATTGGAGAATAGAGCTTTGTTATGTCAAATGAAATAGGCCAGAAATTGTACTAAATAGTACATCATTTCTCTATTATGTGGGTTACAGACTTAAAAAGCAAGACATGGAAGCATAAGAAAAATGGTTTAGGATGAGGACAGAAACCAGGAGAGGCAGACTTGGAGAGGATAAGGAGGGTGAATATGTTAAATGTATGTTACATATGTTACATATGGAGGCATTACAATGACACCTATAATTCTATGTAATTAACATGCACTAGTAAAACGTTTATAAGTGCAATATTAGTAAAAGAGTGCAGATCTGAGACACTTTACAAAGAATATAGTGTCAAGGTTCAGAGACTTCATTACAAGTAGCATTTGGATAAAGGTGAGGTTGGGAACAACAAGTAGAAAGAAACTGGACCGGGACAGTGGTTAGCTTTCAGTTGCTACGTCTAAATTTTGGAGTAAATCAACTTGGAGCAAGACTTTTGGCCCTGTGTTCCAGAGTTTTCATTCTGTTTTCAGTCTAGCTGAATTGTGGCTGATAGTGAGGCAGAATATTTCAAGAGAAATGTATAGCAGATGAGACTGTTCAAGATAGCCAGAAAGCTAAGAACGAGAGAGAGTCCATGGTTCCAGCAGATCCTTAATGACACGATGAGGCTTCTACTAGACTTCACCTCTAATGTTCCCATCACCCTTATTAGCACCATAGACTGGTCACCAGGCACTTGCCATAGGAGACTATGAAGGCCATGGTAGATGGAGAACATTACAAGAGACCTAGCAGGGAAGCTTCCAGATGATCCATAGAGTTAAGGGCCAACCTGGAAAACCTGATAGTTCTAGTGGATACCAAGCAACTGTTTCTCATTTGCTTTCGTCAATCTGCACACCACTCCAGCCCATAGAAAACCTGGCTGGAGATATGGGTAAAGACAGTTGTCGCCATAGCATCCCTAGGGAAGACTGGAATGGAGATGAAGAGGCAAGAAAAGGGTTAACTACATCTCCCTAGTTAATAAAGAAAGCAGATTGCCACCCACAGTCAAACAATTCCCAGTAAAATGTTTGGAAATGAGATTGCAATAAATACCTCAACAATGAGATGTAAATTTCATCTCCACCAAGGTAGGGCGTGGTGTGGTGTGTGTGTGTGTGTGTGTGTGTGTGTGTGTGTGTGTGTGTGTGTGCGCGCGCGCACACCTATCTGTGCTTCATTTGTAAAGAAAGAATAATATATGAAAAATATTTTCATTTATGAACTTGATCTAAGACATTGCCTGAATGGACTGTAAGATTTTGGAATTACTGGGAAAGGAGGGACAGCCAAGCTTTCCTTCACAGAACTTGGGAGGCAGAAATAAATCTGTGGTCTGATAGAATTCCACCTTGTTTTACTCAAAATACCAGATGTACCTACATCTGATGGGTAGGTCCCTGATATCTCTATATGTTATATATATATATATATATATATATATATATATATGATGTTGCTTTACAAATAATACTTAATACTCTAAACATTAAAGCATGAAATGAAGACACTTAAGTAACTTAAAGATAAAACCCAACATTACCTTATTATGATGGAGCCACAAATATCTTAAGTTTTTAAATCTAGAAAGATCAACAACCTCTGTCAGGTCTCTGGAAAGGAGAAAAAAACATAAATATTAGCAACAGGTCATTTGCTTATTGATAAGGCTGGCCATACTGCCTAGGATAGTTTGGGAGGAACTGACAAGGCCTCTCTGTCCTTTCAGAATTGATCGTGCACTTACGTTCTAATTTCAGAAGGAATAGCATTTGATTTAAACTTTCATTCTCAGTAAAGCTCATTAGCTGAAATTTATATCTTATTATTGCAGAGTTTGTTTCCATCTCATTTCAAAACACTTTGCTGGACTTTGGGGAAGGAGAGAAAAATGAAGGGGACCTTGGACTGTCAACTCAATGTGAAATATTAAACTTAGTCTTGTCTGCAGGTTCCCACTCTGTGATTGGTCTGCAAACTTCAGATCCTCTAGCTATTCCAGTCCTCCCACCCCTTCTGCCACATTCCCTGAGCCTTCGAATGAGAATGAAAACATTCCCATTGTACATGAATCCTTTGGGATTGGGTTCCACACTGCTGCATTTTAATTGGTTGTGGTTTTCGGTGGTGGCCTCCATCTGTTGCAAAGAGAGTTTCCTTGGTAAAGAATGAAGACTACACTTCTCCGTGGGTATAAAGAAAATGCTTATAAATTGTTGTAAGGGATGGCAATTAGTAAGTCAGAAGTTGCAAATTCTTCTCCAATAACCATCACTTCACTAGCATGCAGTACTTATCTTGGTTTCCAGTACCAGGCGTGATTCTCCTACTTGTTGAACATATATATCATCAGTATCCATGGCGTTACTGTACCCTTAGGCTATCATTCAATGCTGGTTCATAAGCAGCAAAGGTGAGTGAGACTGTTGGTCGCCTCCCTCCTTTGAACTCATACATGTTGCCTTCTGGTACCACAAAAGCTAATCCTTAGGGAGTTCTAGCCTAGTGGCCCCTGGCTCTGTTTCTGAAGTGCATCTTGACTTATTTTATCTGCTGTGAACTGCCTGGTATAGGTGCTGCGAATTCAGGTCCTCTGTAAGAATAGTATGCACTCTTAACTACAAAGCCATCTCTCTAGCCCACAACCTTAAAAAAGATGTAATAAATTGCTACATTTTCCTCACTCTATTGTGTGTGTATGTGTATGTGTGTATGTGCATGTGTGTTCCTGTATGCACATGTGTATGCATGCGTGTGCATGTGCCTATGTGCATGTGTGTGTGTGTGTGTGTGTGTGTGTGTGATTTTTCTTGGAGTCATTTCAAAATATGGCTTCTTATTGCAGGCCTCTCATTTCTGAATAGCTCTTTATTCATGTCTTCTAAACTAAAATATTCTCCTGCAAATCATAATACTAAAATCCTACCAAAGGAGGTTAAGTTTAATTCAGTAATGTAAATCATCAAATTATTCACATCCCCATACTCTCTATATTTCCTTTTTAGTTTGTTTATGTCTTATCAATATTCACATATTACATTCAGTTGACCTAACTCCAGTCATTGTAAGTATACATTTGCCAAAGTATGCCCTATTAACATATTTACATATTGAACAGTCCTAGACCACACTACGTATTCTTGACCCATCTCACAGTTTCCTAACAGTTATATTCCAGATACATCACTTTAATGGCATTGGTGGAAAGTCTGTGTTACCTCAGAAGGTTAATGATGTCAGTTTGTCTCACTCCTGGTAAAACTAAGTTCTGTTATTTGTTTAGGGTCTGCCAGGTCTGTATTGTAAAAGTGTAAATTTTATAGTAAAAAGCTAATGTGTAGGGCTCAACTCTGACTCCACACATGACATTGTGCTCCTCACAATGGTATTGCCTTCAGTTGGTGACCCCTGCCTGATTTGGAATTGATCCCCATTCTTCTTACATTAATTAACTTTTCCTACTACAAAGAGCATTTGCATGGCACTAACGCATTCTTTCTCTGTAGTCTGCGGTCTGTTTCTGGGAACGACTCCTTGGAACATGGGGCATCTGACTCTGGCACTAGACAGTGATGACAGCATGTTAATTTTAACTCTTCATTGATATAATAAAAACAACCTCTACTTAGAAGTATAATGATTTTGAGCCTCACTTTAGAAATTTCATATAAAATTTAATCCATTAGTTATCAATGGGTCCAGTCATCC